>NC_091449.1:37776145-37956145 GCF_964237555.1 Oryctolagus cuniculus
GCCTCCTATACTGGGCCAGGCTTTAATGCTAAATGATTATTATCAAGCCCCTTCTGTCAGTTTCTTCTAAATGAGAAAACTCCCCCCTGGTTTGGACAGCATCTTTGTAGTTCCTCTAATAATGACTCTATCCTGTTTTAGACCTTGTGTATTTCATCTGCTTGATAGATTTGTTTTCTCCAGACTTAAAGCAATAAAATTCTAGATGACCATGCACATAAAAGCTTGGATAAAAAGCAGTTTCTGCAAGCTGGCACTGCAGCCCCCTCGGGAGACCACCTCCCGCTGGAACCCTGTTTTGACTGCCGTTCCCCACTCCACATCCTAAGGGGCCCCCAGGACAACCACCCTCTTTCAGCAGGAAGTAGCCGGAACAAGGTCAATGCCCTGGGTCCCTGCAATAGTAGGGTGTGGATTAAAAAGGGGGGACTGAGGCTGTCCAGTTTCACTAAGTGTCTATGGGCCCCTCAGCCTTTAGCAGGATGTCTTGTACATGCAGGCTGTAAGCTTGTGATGATAGGCAGGTTTCCTCTTAGACCTGCTCGAGTCACAAATCTTCCACTCAAAACTAGCAGCAGTGGGGCTGGGCCCACCAGGGAAAAAGCTAGCTCTTGGCACCTCCCATTTGGACTGTCACCAAAAGGCCCCGCCCCATATATCACTGTCCATGTCTTTCCTCAGGTCTATGCTTCCAGTGGACTGAGGAACATCATTTAATTCCCTCCCCCTCCTCCCCAGCCTTAACTATCGCCAACATTGCACTCCCTTCTTGTTCGTTCCCGTCCCAGTCGGGTCCAGTGTGTGACAGATACTGCTACCCTCAGCAGAGCCACCTTGGTTCACAGAGAGCTGGGTATTTCCCATATGCCGCCATCAGCCACCTCCAGTCTTCTATTGATCTGTCACACAGCCAGGTAGAGTCTCTTGCAGGGGTTGTCCTACAAAATGGCCTCCTCCTCCTCCTCCTCAGACCCATTGTAGGCCCCTGCATTCTTAACTGGTTACTAAATTTCATCAAAGTACAACTTCTGTTAAACTTACCTATATATGCATCTATTACTTGCTCCAAATAATCTTCCTGATCAACGTGATGATGTGGCTAAGTCAAGGATTTGATTATTGTCAAAACACAGAGCGGGGAATGAAGTGACAGCAGAGACTCCATTTTAGAGCACTGAAACTCCATTTTGAGAAAGCTCCCCCAATCATAAGACCATGGTCTGAAACTAGCTATGGTCTAAAACTAAGACAATAACAGTACACTACATCCCACTTGGCAGCACACAGGCATTCCCTAGCACGATTGCTCAAGCTTAAAACACATAGGCTGCACCTGGATTAATGTTAAGATTGTAATTTGTATATGTCCCACATATGATTCAGGTCAGTATCTGGACTAACATCAAGATTGTAATTGGTACTGTTAAGATTGTCATTGATACTGTCAAGATTATATTGATATTAGTTTTGCATATGCTTTAGGTCAGCTTGACCCTAGCAATGATGCATGCCCCCTCACCTCCTTGTGGATTTTGCTCTTATAAACTCTGATGCTTTGAGCTTCGGGGTTGAGAGTTCTTTAGGGCATGAGCCCACTCTCCACCAGTGACAATAAAGGACCATTATATTTTATCAATGTCTTGTGCTCCTCTGTTTGCACCCACTCAGGCACAACAATACTCTAATAATTTCTTCTAGTTCTTATGACACACTAAACATGCTTGGCTTTGTTTTCTGTTTCTGTTCATTCAGCTATCTACAGACTTTGCACGTCTCGTCCTCATGGTGCTGGACTTCCTTGTGATTTTGACTTGTGACATCATCTCCTCTGGCTCTTTATAAAAAGGAAACTCTTGAGGTCAAGTTTGCTGGGCAGTTACTCTACAGAAAATTTGCCTTTGCTCTAGCCAGGCTTCCTGGTTGGTTAGCAATGTGGAGCTATGATAAGTGGCATAGCTGGCTTAGGTTGCTTTGTGCCATAAGCAGAGGCATGGTGAATGGATTCTGATCTGCAACCCAAGTCAGGCATGTGACCAGCAGTACACAGGCGGACTGGCAGAAGTCCCGTGACCACTCCTCTGTAGAATGGGTTTTTTTCCCCCCTTTTCCTTTTTCTGGTAACAGCTTTATTAAAACACAAGATGATGCTTTTTATTTGCATTCACTCCCCGCAGGGGTCACCTTCCTTGCATTTCTGGAGAGTCCTGATCTGAATAGCACCTTGCGTAGCTCCCAAGCCTTGTCTTCATCCCTCCACACATCAGAGACGCTGCAAAGGGATTAAGTCCTCCAGGTGTTAGCAGCTGCTGGTCTGTGCTTGCTCCCTCTCTGCTTTAGAGCTTTCTCATTGTTCGTGGCCTTTGAGCATTCCACTTGCTTTTCCTGCCAGCTCACCCATGCATTAAAAAAAAAATCCTTGAAATTTTTAAAAAATTCACCATGTGTGATATGTGTGTGTGTGTGTGTGTGTGTGTGAGTGTGTTGCGTAGTGGGAAGATTTTTCCTAACATCTGCTAAAATGCTGAGCCAGGTAGGCAAGCTCTTTATGTACAATACCTCATTTCATCTTAGAAACAAACCCTGGAGGCCTGTAACCAGGAGTACCCCCATTTTACACAGGAGGAAGCCGACTCTCAGAGCTGGTATACAGCAGAGACAAGGTTTGCACCCAGATCTGTGTGACCCCAGAGCCCACCTCTGTAACTGTGGAACTTGCTGAGGTCAGCGTCCAAGATGGCCTTGGTTTCGCTCCAGGTCTCCTGGCCCGGGTAGCAATCCCGTCAGGGAGAGGAAGCAGTCGCTAAGGGTGATGCTGCAGTACAAAGTGGCTGCCAACCTCCGGCTCCAGCGCCCAGGCTGGGTGCAGAATTACATGATCTCCTTGGCTTTATGGGGCAGTGGAGATGGCCATGTGGACTGTGGCCTTTGCTGACTGTGCATCTTCAGATATCGCGAATGCGCCAGCTCCAATGTGCGAGGAAGACTCAGCCAATGGAGCGTTCCAGGCCAGGAGGCTGTCCCAGCAGAGACGGCGCTGAGTGTCGCTCCCTCACTGGGCTTCCAGAGTCGTGCTCCAGGGATGTTCCCACAGACTCTCTCCCCTCTACTGTCCTGGGCCCATCTTCTTTCCTCTCCCAATCCCACTTCCCCACTTGGTTTGCTCCCAGGAGCCCCAGGAGACAGCCCGCTACCACCTTCCCCTGGCCTAGGTTCTGGACTCTTGGGTTTGAGACCTGGGTGGACAGGGGATGGCACAGTACCTGGGGCACCTTCATCTCCTCCATGTCTGTCTCAGGTACTGGGCAGGGACCAGCCAGGCCTTTAGTTCTCTGAACTGCTGCCTTTTCCTCTGATGGGCGATTGTTTGCATATTAGTTAGAAGAGAGGTTCACAGAGTTGGAAACATTGACTCTAACCCTGCAGTGTCTGCAATCAGCGAAGCACTTTCCATAGTGAGAAGACGGGAGTGACTTTTTTCTTAAATTTTTTAATTTATTTGACAGGTAGAGTTATAGACAGTGAGAGAGACAGAGAGAAAGGTCTTCCTTCTGTTGGTTCATCCCCAAAATGACTGCTACAGCAGGAGCTCTGCCGATCCGAAGCCAAGAGCCAGGTGCTTCTTCCTGGTCTCCCATGCAGGTGCAGGGGCCCAAGCACCTGGGTCACAGCAGAGAGCTGGACTGGAAGAGGAGCAGCCAGGACAGAACCGGCGCCCATATGGGATGCCGATGCTGCAGGTGGAGGATTAACCAAGTGAGCCACGCGCTGGCCCCATGGGAGTGACTTATTTTCAGATCCTTTTTTCATTTTTGAATGTCATGAGAGCTTACTATCCCTTGTATCCTTTTCCACTATACTGTGAGATGTTGTATTCTCAGGGACACAGCGGGCTCATGGACCAGCCTTACCGCTTTCTACCTGTGTGGCTGTGAGTTTCTCTGTCTCAGTTTCTCCACCTGCAAAATGGGGATACTAATCATAGCTACTTCAGACCGCTGTCTTCCAGAGTGGGGCTCACAGAGCTGAGCCCGATTGTCTCCCCTTGGTCCAGCAGGGAGGTCACCAACAGTGAGCTCCCTCACTCCTCCATGGCTTTGCATCCTGACATCTGCCCTAGAATGTTCTCAGGAGCTGCTAAGAGGAACAGTCCCGAAAGTTAAAGTCCCAAGAAAGCCGCAGATGTGGATAAACACCTCTGTCTTCACCTTTAGCGGGACCAGCCTGTGTTGGTTGGCAGTCTCTCAGATTGTCCCTGGCAAGACTGAGCCCGGCGGCCCACACTGGCAACCTGCTTGTTAATGCAACTTGCAAGTCCTTTCCTTCCTCATCTCTCACTTCCCTGACCCCTCAGTGGGTCACCCTTCACTGAGGGCACCTTTCAGATAAACACCTGGACCCAGATTCTTGTCCCAGGGTCTTCCCTGTTGGGGGGTGTGCCCAACTCAAGATGGGAGGTGAAATGAGATGATGCCAGAGCACCATACGTGATATGTGTGGCCCACTGCACCTGCTCTGTTTGCTTCACTTTTCATTGCACTTGGCCTTGGGAGGGGCTTCAAGCTCTGCTCTGAGATGTAACTTTGTGGCTTGGGTAACAGCACCTGGGCCTCATTGATTGTAAAGGAGGTGGTATCACAATTACACTGCTCATGGTTTTGAAATAACAGAATCTTGCCTGGTGACCTCTCTAACGTGTCACGAGGAACACGCCAGCTGGTTGGCCCTGTGTTCTTGACCTGTGGATCTTGCTCCATGTAATGGCAAAGGCTTTCAACATTTTGTCCATTGAAACATTGAAACCTGCAGCCAGTGTGCCGGTGTCCCCCGGTGGCAGGCTGTGGCTGGCACGAGCAGGTTAAGGCCCTCTGCTCCATCTACGCAGATGTTGAAGTTGTGTAGTGGTTCTTTGGGCTGGTCCCTGAGATGGCTGGAGGTGGGCCTGGCGCTGTGAGCCGTGGGCAGGACCTTGGGCTGCCTCTTCTGTGTGGCTGGGCTTTGTACTTGATGCCCTCATCCATCCCCTGTCTGTGGTTTATGCCCAGCTGCTACTAATCACGCTTTCACGACACGCTCAATGCAATGCAATTCCCCAGCACCTTCATCAGTGGATACTCTTGCCACCCCATTTTACGGATGAGAAAACAGAGGCTTGGTGCAGGAAAGCAACATCCCCAGTGCACCCTGATGGTGAGGGGAGGGGCCTGGCTTGAAGGCAGTCACCGAGGCCAGGGTAGCGATGGGAGCCCTGGGGTTGAGCTCATTGGTAATGAGCGTGGAGCTTGCTGGTGGAAATAATTCTCTCTGGGGCTCCCTGAGAGCTTGACTTCCAGGGCAGTGGCAGGGTGGACGTCTCAGGGGAAGAGTGGGCAGGGAAGTTGACACAGGGAGGTCATCATGACCCCTCCCTCCAAAGCTGGGGGAGGGGCAAGGTTGCCCCCAAGAGCCTCCCAGCATCCAGGAATCTGTTTCCAGCTGTGTGGGGCTGTGCCCAGAGCCTGGGCTTGACTGTATTCTGGCCAGCTGATGAGGGGCTGGGGGGAGGGGCGCCCCAAGTCTAAGAGGTCTCAGGCCCAGCCCTGTCTCCCTCCCGCCCCCCATGCTGGAGTCAAGGGACCAGTCTGCAGAACCAGATAGAATCAGCTGGGAGCAGATCACACCCGAATCTGATGGTTACGGGGCTGGTGTCGGTGATGGGGTCTTCATAGTGAATGGGGGAAAGGCGGAAGCCATTGTGGAATAGGAGATAGATCAGCAATGTGATGTTTCATGGTTAAGGGAACATCACAATGATTGTCCCATCACCACCACCACCACCACCATCCTCACTACCCTCCCTACCACCATCCCCACTACCAAGGTCCCCACCATCATCATCACCACCACTACCACCACCACCACCAGCACCTGCCATGCACCAGACATTTCTCTAGAGCTTAGCTGACACCCCCAGGTTAACATTCTTTGCCTGCCTGGGCAGTTACAGCAGAACACTAGCCATGCAGCACCTGCGTGTGGATGACCTGTCACAGGTCTGCCAGGTGGCCAGGGCTGGATCTCAGTCCCTCTAGACTTCTTGGCTGGGCCTCTTTGGGCAGTCCACAGTCTGTACCATGGTACTGACCGGGATCACAGCTACCGTGTTTCCCACTTTACAGAAGAGACTAGGGGTGAGCAGGTACCTGGCTGAGCCCATACAGCCAGTATTCGGCTGAGTCAGAGTTGAAACCAAGACCACCTGAGTCCACAGTTTCCCGATGACACCACATTTCATAGCCACATTGTTTTACAGGCATGCTTGGGTGTGTTGGGGGCAGGGTAAGGGACAAGAGGGCTACCTCCATAAAGATGCCGTTTAGTAAAATCTTGTCGTTACCAAACTTGTGTGAAAAGAAGGTAATTTGCTACAGTTTTAAAGCCATCAGTGAAAGGAGGAGAAAAAAACCAAGCTCAGAACAACTTGTAAATACTATTAGCTGTTCTGCAACTTTGCTGAATTTAGCGGATGTTTGTAGTGTTGACTTTCCCAGCTATCAGCTTAACTATAGAAATCCAGTTGACGTGTCTTTATTCAGATAAAACTCTAATACTGCAAGTGTAGCAAATTAGATGCAAATGCCCCCTTTTTATTTTAAGTATACTTAAAGCTGCCTTTCCAATGCAAATTTTCTAGGAAATCTCAACCAGCTAGGACCCATGTCTTAGGCTGTCAGCACGCAAATGCTTTCATTTTGGTCTCAGGCAAGGGAGCTGCCTGCTTTTTTCCTTCTTACCCCTGCAGACCGAGATAATTAAAACTACAGAGAAATAGTTTTAAATATACATGATACTCACAGTTCCTTCAATTATGGGATAATGCATAAATTCATCCATTACCATATTTGATAGTGGTCTCGATGACCGCAGCTGGGAGGTGGGGGCTGCAGACAGGGGCTCTTTTCTCTCCAACAACCAGCTCCCCTTTTTGTCAACAATCTTGCACCTCCCGTCACTTCTTTGTGTGTCCCAAGGAGCCTGGGTGAAGGTTCGAAAGGAGGTTGTGAACACGCTCATTAAAAAGGGATTGCTGTATTTTTTTTTTCTTTTAGGAAATAAAAATGTTAATGGTAACTTTTTTTTTCTTCTTCCCCCAGCAGCTCTCTGTCTCTTCGGAACACACATCCATTCTGGCTTTGATTTGTTGAGCTCCCTGAATGAGTTTATCCAAACAATGTGCATTTACTCAGATCTCTCTCAAATCCCACATCTCTTGTGGTTGATAAAGCTGACTTTAGCTAAGAAGGGCTGGATCAGTGTGATTTGAAATTCACATTGAAAATGATAAGGGCTTTGCTGGAAATAATAAGCGCAGTCAAACGCTGTCAGGAGGAAGCAGTTGGGCGTGTGGGGAGAAATTTGGGGAGGCTGTAGCCTGCTCCTTCCAGCCAAGGGGCAGGAGGGAGGGGAAGGGGAGCGGGGCTTTGCTCAGATGCTCAGGCTTCGCAGGTGTTGCGGGGATAACCCTGAAGAGCTCTGTGCATTGGCAGCACGCTTCTGATGGGGACATGGCGGCCAGCCCCTGATGGCGATGGTCAGTCTCCCCCTCCCAGGGGGTCTAGGTGGCAGCCATCTTTGTCCACCATGGTGCCCCACACTAGTTGAAATTCTCTCTCTCTCTCTCTCTTCCATTTAATAATTTAAGCATTTAATAATTTCCCGGGAAGATACCCCATATCAGGTAAAGTGACCACCTCCAACACCAGCATCCCATATGAACCCCAGCTGCTCCATTTCCGATCTGTTAGCTCCCTGCAAAGGCGCCTGGAGAGGCAGCAGAAGATGGCCCAAGTACTTGGGTCCTTACACCTACTTGAAAGACCAGGATGGAGTTCTGGGCTCCTGGTTTCAGCCTGGTCCAGCCTGGCTGTTGTGGCCACTTGGGGAACGAACAGATGGATGGAAGATTCTGTCTGTCTCTCCCTCTCTCTCTTTGTCACTCTGCCTTTCAAATAAAGTAAATCTTTCAAAAACAAATGCCTGATTCTGGGGTCTCCATTTTCTCACATCCCTCTGTGGGGCAGCCAATTATTGTGACCATTTTACAGAGGTGGCCAATGAGGCTAAGTCTGGGTTCAGGAGTCTGCCCACGTTTCCCTCGGGATTTGCTCCGCAGTCCTGTGGTGATCCGCAGAGGCCACCTGTGTCCTGAGCTGCAGGGAAATTGGGCACACTCCTGTGCACCTGTCCTCTGACACCAGCACCTGCAGGCGGAAACACCCTTCTGGAGCAGTTTGTTTGGAAGGTGTCAAGCAGTGGAACTGAAGGGGAGGACGGGGTTGGGGTGTGAGGGCAGAGACCGCCTTATGGGGACAGAGTGGACCCCAGAGTCACTTAGGGAGTGTGGCCTGGGGTGGATCAGGACTTCTGGACTTGGGTGCTGGTGACACTGGGGTCTGGCCAGCTCCTGTGGCATGGATGAGGTGGGGAGGCTGTCACAGGCACTGTGGGGTGTTTAGCCTTGTCCTTGGCTTCTACCCACTCCATGCTGGGGATCCCTCGCCCCCAGCTGTGACAACCACAATGGTCCCCCAACCTTGCCTGCTGTCCCATGGGAGGCAGGACCCTGAGGGTTGGTGGGGGGGGAGAACCTGGGGTCCTTGTTGGCCAGGGAAGGCAGGTTCTGGGCGGTTCCGTGCCCGCCCCGCCCGGCTCCCTTTGTCTCCACAGACCCGGCTTTCACACGCCCTCCTTAGCAGCTAGACGGCCTCCTTGGAAATCGGGGATCAGAGGAGCTTTGCCTCAGAAACCTCGGTTCTAATTACAGTAATTACTCCCCCCTCGTCTCCGCCATAAGGGCAGTCGGATAAGGGGCTGGCTTCTCCCCGCTGCCTTAATCTATGCGATTCCAACTGGAATTGATGAATGGCTTCTCTGGCTGCTTCAACCTCGCTTCTGTGTGCGTGTGCATGTTTGTGTGCACACGTGTGTGCGTGCGTGTGCGCTGGGGGCAGCACAATGGCCAGGCTGGAGCTGGGGTAGGGGCTGGATTTATTCTTCCAAGTCCTTGTTCCTAGGACGCCTTGCATGCTGGGGCGGCCCTGCTCCAGCAATTGGTTTCCCACTGAGCTGGGCTCAGACCTGACCTCTCTCTTCCCCTCTCCCGCTGTCCACCCTCCACCTGGGCCACCCCTGCTGACCCCAGGACGCGGTGTTTCCTAACCGCCGCTGCTAATAGCCACTGATGACCCAAGGGCGGTTTAAATTCTATTTGGACTTTAAAAGAGAGAGAGAGAAAAGCAAAACTTCCCAAGCTGTTTCCTGCAAGCAGAGCGGAAGCTAAGCCGGATCGATAGCTTGGCCCCACGCCTCCCCTGGCTGGGTTTTCCAGGAACTTTTATTATTATTGTGGTTAAGCTGTTCTAAAGTGGAGCATCATTTATAAAACAAACGGATCCCCTCCAAATAGGTTATTTTCCTGGTTAATGACCGGTCGTCTGCCCTGGGGTCTGTCTGTGCTGTGGTTCCAGATGGGAGCAGGCACTACCAGCCCAATTATCTTTATTAAGTGTTTTCCTCTCCCTTTCTGAAAAAATGAGCCGGCAGCCAGCGCCACTGTCCCCTCCTTCCCTGCCTCTCGCCCCTCATTATGGATAAGTATGTTCTTTAAGACACAGAGACTAATGAGGCGGTTTTATGAGACTAATACATTTTAAATTTTAACACTGGCGCTAGCATCTTTAATTGTACAATTATACATTCATTTAGCAGGAGCTTCCTCTCTGCTCTCAGAGATAACAAACCACAGGTGACTGAGAGCGCCTGGAAAGGCGGCTTGTCCCCGCGGAACCTCGCAGGTGGGGCCCTGCTTTTCTCCGGACGCATTTTCCTGAGCAAAATTAGTTACCGTTAAAGAGAAAGTCATTAAAAATATTTGAGGAGGGGAGGATGGGAGGCAGTAAAGGACGTCAGCGCAACTTCTGTCTTCACAATCTGCTATTTCGACTTGGAGAGAGTGGGTGGCTAGAAGGGGGTGAGAATTCAAGAAACCGTGATACACTGTGGCCCAGCTGCAAGGCAAAGAGGAGACAGAGAGAGAGAGAGAGAGAGAGAGAGAGGAAGCAACGCATCCGGTCTCTAACAAAAGCCCCTACAGTCCCCACCTGACAGGACTGTATCGGGTAGTAATAAATAAGGCTGAATTATTGATGATGAGAACTGCTAATATTATTATGACTTCAATTAAGTGCTTTTTTCAGACACATTAGTAACAAAGGGTCTTCCCTCGCCCGGTTGCTGTTTTCTCCCCCCAGGCCCCACTTTACATTAAAATCTAATTGATCAAACCTATTTGCCATCCACACAAGAGCGATCACCATAATGGGTCATCTATCAGCATGGGCTCCTCATCAGGCTATTAACACCTTTTGTTGCCATCCCAGTCCTGCACCAGCTGAGCGCTGGCTTGGAAGGCAGGGTCTCCAGTCTGCACCAGCGCTCTGTGTGTGAGGTCTGACTCCTGGCACCCTTTAATGGCCCTCTTTAACACCCTTGCAAAACACATCAGAGACTCTAGCTGTTGGGGAAGTCCAGAGTGACAAGGTGGCAGCCCCTGGCCTGCAGCATGGTGTGGTGGGCGGGGCCTGCAGCTGCCTCCACCCCCACCCCCCACCACTGCCTTCTCTGGCCTGTTCCGGGGTGCCTCAGGGTCCTGGCTTCAAGGATTTTGGAGCTTGCTGGTAGGCATGAGGGTATGGGTGACCAGGCTGTCCCAAGACATCCTGAAAGGGCCACGAACGGCCCATATCCCCAGGATGCATGCAAAGTGGGTTGAAGTACATTTTTCTGGGAGATTAGCATTTCCATCAGATCCCCAAATTTCTTACATTTTTGTATTTATTTGATATATTTGGAAAGCAGACACATACACACAAAGAGAGAGAGAGAGAGAGAGAGAGAGAGAGAGAGAGAGAGGTTTCCCTCTCTTGGTTTACTCCAAGCTGGGGGTCTAACTCCTAACTCAGCTGGGTGGCAGGGACCCAACCACTTGAGTCGGTCACTGCTGCCTCCCAGGGCGCCCGTCAACAGGAAGCTGGAAACAGGACCGGTGCTGGGACTGACACCCAGGCTCTGGGCTATGGGATGCAGCTGTGCCAAACACCTGTCCCAGGTTCTCAAATGTGTTCATGATGCCCAAGCAGGTTAGAGATGCCTTCCGTGGGTCGCAGCTTCCCTCGCTCCGGGCGTGTGGTGGAGCCCTGGGCCCAGCTCTGTCCTCCTCCTGATCTTGTTGGAGCTCTCCCTCTCGCCCCTGCTCCCCACTGTCCTCTCCTCTGCCCATTTGGTCAAAAGAAAAAAAAATCTTATCTGCCCGCTGCTTGCTCCAGTGACTGCGAGAGTGTGGATTTTATACCAGGGCCACTCGTGCAGCGCCTCTCTCAGGTTGCTGTGGGTCACAAGAAAATGGGAAATGCCACATGTGCTGTGTATGACGTGTGCGCCATGCATGAAAATAGCATGTATATGACACGTGTGCTTTGTGTGCCGTGTATGACACATATGACATGTGTGATGTACGTGCTGCGTGTGCCATGTGATGCATGTGCCATGTGTGCCGAGTACAATGTCTGTTTGCCAGCAAATGAGGCAGGAGCAGTCTTTGAGTGCACTGAAAATGCTTAGGGCTCTCCCCAAGTCCTACCTGCCCACCAGGAAGCCAGCATGATTGTTTTTTTCCGGATTATAAATTTTTAAAAAAGATTTATTTAATTGTTTGAAAGGCAGAGAAAGAGAAAGAGAGAGAGAGAGAAAGTCTTCCATCCCCTGGTTCACTCCCCAAATGGCCTCAATGGCTGGAGTTGGGCTAAACTGAAGCCAGGAGCCAAGAGCTTCTTCCAGGTCTCCCATGCTGGTGCAGATGCCCAAGTACTTGGACCATCTGCCACTGCTTTCCCAGGCCACAGCAGAGAGCTGGATTGGAAGTGGAGCAGCTGGGACTTGAACTGGCGTCCATATGGGATGCCCATATGGGATACTGTAAGCCGAGGCTTTACCTGCTATGTCACAGTGCAAGCCTCCCAATTATAAATTAATATGTTCAGTAAGAAGGAATCTAAAACTTGCCCAAATCTTAACATTTTGTCCTATTTCAATTTTCACTTTTCTCCCAAGAAAATAAAAGGAAAATTCCCAAGAAAAAAATTTTAACTCTTCAAAAAGGAATTATACACACTATTTCTTGGTTTTCTTATTTACTTAGCAACAGAGCTTATAAATATCTGAATATGAATCATATGAATAACATTATGAATATGAATATGAATAGTATTACTCAGCACCTTCATTTTTCTGAAGTTATTTTTGCTTACATGAAAGACAGATGGGACGAGAGCATGAGAGAAAGAGAAGGAAAGATTTCCATTTTTTCCATCTGCTGGTTCACTCCCCAAATGTGCACAACAGCTAGGGCTGGGCCAGGCCAAAGCCAGGAAACAGGAACTCAGTCTGGGTGTCCCACTTGGGGGACAGGGACCCAAGTACCTGAGCCCTTGCCACCTGCTGTCCCCAGGGTGCACATCAGCAGGAAGCTGGACCAGAAGCAGAGGTGGGACTCAATCGCTGGCTCTCCAATATGGAATGTGGGCGTCCTGGGTGGTGGCTTAACCCCTGTGCCATAACACCTGCACTGGCATCCTTGCGTTAAGTGATGCATGGTATCCGAGTAGATTTATCACAAGAACTTCGCCAATCCCTTCTTGCAAGATGTTGCATTGGTTTCCACTTTTCTTTATTATAAACTGTACTGCAATAAATGTCCTTGTATAAACATTGTGCACTTACCTGATTATGTTCTTAAGATGGATTTGTAGATGCAGGACTTGGGGGTTAAAGGGGTTGTGTTTGTTTTTAAATTTATGGGACAGATTAAGGGATAGGTCACACTATTAACACAGCTTTCAAGTTGCCTTGCAAGGGCATTGTCTGTCGGAGTTTGTCCAAGGTGAGGAGCTTTGGGAGAGAGGAGCAGCTAGCGACTTCCGTAAGGACTGACTCGGTGAGTGTTTTTCCTGCCCATGTGAGTGTGCAGGAAACAGAGCGAGGAGGCTCAGTGGTTCTGCCCAGAGCAGGCAGTGGTGGAGCGAGCCTTTTGGCTCTTCTGGAAGTGCTGTTTAAATAAATACACAGCCCCTTCCAAAACCAGATCACCCCCAGGTCAGGAAGGAGGCATGGAGGCTGGCAGCTGTGAGCATGACGTCCCCGATGCAAGCAGACCCTGTGGCGGACGGCCAGACAGGGCCTTGTCTGTCCTGGGCTCAAGAGGGCAGGGCTGGTCAGGAGGCTGCACGGTCACAGGCATTCTGCCTCGAAGCGCTGGCCGTCCATTTAGACCTGCCTGGTGGCTTCTCATCCTACGTTGTCTTAATTCAAGTTGTCATTCATAGACCCGTAGCAAACTAAAATCAATACCTGGTGAAAATGGGCTTTGAAGGCAGAATCAAGTCACAGAGGAGGGAGGGAAGCAGTGTCTGTCTGTAGCCACAGTGGGTTGTGTTTTCCCTTCCTAATTGGAATGACTGGATCTGGGGTCTGTGTCTATACAGGGGAGGGGGCAGCAGGCAGGCGGATTCCTCTTTTAAGCACAGTCAGGGTGTCCACTGGGCAGGAGTTCAGGGCCGGACCCTCCTTTTGGTATTTGGGATGGGTCTCTATTGTCCCCAAGGGCCACAGCAGGTGCACTGGGGCGGGGGGGGGGGGTTGCTGTGTTTCTTCCTTCAGGTCAACGCCCTTCTCTGGGTCACAGTCATTTCAAGTGGCAAACGGAATCAGAGACCACAGCAGATGCGTCCGCAGGAGCACCAGGATGTTAGCAGAGCTCGGCTGGTGAGGGCTCCGGCGCTGCAGCCCTGCCTTGACACGGCAGCCCTGGGCTCCTGCCAACGCTTTCATTTGAAGTTAAAATTTCACGGCAGAAACAAATGTTTGAGAAAAGCCCTGAAAGAGAAGGTTTCCAAGTTTGCTCCCATTTGTGACGCGCTAGAAACATCTGTTGCATGTCTACCAGTGACTGCTGCAAGCTGGCTGCGGCCCGTTCCTCTTTCCTCCTGTGACTAGCACAGGACCCGCAGGAGGAGAGAGGGTGCCAGGCCCCGGGAGGGCAGTGGAGAGCAGGGTCTGGCTCTTCCTGGGGACAGGCGCCTCACCTCTGCCCGGTGAGGCTGTATCTCCCAGGCTTGGCTGCTGGAGGGGGACCGACAGAAAGTACAAGTCAGACTGGGAATAAAATTCCAACCGAGAGACAACAGCCTCCGGATCAGGCCACACCATTTTTGGTGGTGATGAAACTCCATGAGCCCATCTGCGTGACAAAGCTGGGAAGTAAGTATAGTCTTCCAAAAGCTCCGAGAAATGCGCATTAGGAAAAAAAAATCTATGTACGGATCTCAGATTGTTTTGCATCAAAGTAAATGTATGTTTTCATTGCCCCACAGACTTTTGTAAGTCCCCTCGTGCTCCTTTTAAAGACTCCAGACCTCTGCGGATTGGCACCCAAAGGGGTGGCCTGGAGGGGGAGAGGAGGGTGGAGGCAGAGACATCAGCGGCAGCCTCAATCCTAGTCTTTGTTTCTCCCAGAGCCACTCGGGAAAGAAAAAATCCAAACAGGGAGTGGATTTGCCACACTGACCCACACAGTTCCCCTGGCACCCTCTTCCTGGGAGACTATCACTATCCTATTTAGAAATTGTGGGGGCCAGTGTTGGGGTGCAGCGGGTTAAGCCCTACGTCTAGCAGGGCCATGCCCAGTCCGCCTGTGTGCTGAGCCGGTGAAGTCCGCTGGGCCTAGGGTGGCCCTGTGTAGTTGGCTGCTCAGAGAGCAGACGAGGCGGTGCAGAGAAAAAGCCTCAGGCTCAGTTCGCCCTGGGTGTTCAGTGCCTCAGGTGGGGGGTATCCAGATACAGCAGTGCCTTCAGTTTTCCTTGAGTGGCTCCTACACGTCAGCTTGCTTAGGTCCTGTCAACAGGGACACCTGTCAGAATAGCTTCCCATGCTCTCTGAGCCCTTATCCTGTGCTGCGTGGTGTTCCAAGCCCTTCTCATGGACGAATGGATTCTTCCCAATGCTTCCCTGGTATCCCCATTTCACAGATGAGGACATTGAGGCAGAAACCGGTGAATGTGCTAGAGGCAAAATCTGACTCAGAACGTGGGGTCTGGGTGTGCAACCATGAGGTGCTTTTGTCTTTGAAACCATTTCTACATTTAAAAGGAAGAAGAAAGATGCCGGGGACCTTTGATACTTGGTCTTGGTCATCTCCAGGCTCCCTTACCACGGGGTGCTCAAGAAACACCCACGAGAGTAGGCAGATGCCTGCTTTATTGAGGGGGAGGCATCAGCCCGGGAATCTGGACGGCGGTATGGCGCCATCCTCTCAGCAGGTGCCAGAGGACAGCGGAGAGTTCTCAGTGGCCGAGGTGCCTGGCACAGACCTCCCCCTGCCCCCAACAGAGGGAGACGCCAGCCCCTCTCAGGTCGGCAGAGTCCCCTGATCCACTGGCGTCTCCCTCCTGCCACCCACCCAAAGGACCTGGGTCCCTGAGATGTCCAGCTTTGTGCCCGGTGATGGGGGGAGGACCGGAGGGACCCGTACCTGCCCACTCCCCGAGAGACCACAGGCCACGCCCACCTCTGTGGGGAGACCCGCCCCCACCTGCTCCGGCCGCCCGCCGATGGCCCCACAATTTCCAAGGTGGCCCCGATGATAGCCACGGGCAGAGCGGGAGAGGCAGAGCCCTTGCTGCGTAGTTCCTCACGTGGCGAGGGGTGGAAACGTACTGATTTTTATGTGACAATGTCTTCCTTCCCCCTACCGTGACAGAATGTTCTGTGGCGTATGTTATGATCTTTAATTAAAGGGAACTTAATTTGGTTCTGAGGCAGCCTTTGTTCATCACAGACACCCCAGGGTGCTTTCAAACCAGGTTTTGGAATCGCTGCCATTGAAGCCTGGAGTCCAAGGCAGCCTCCGCCTCTGCCCGGCGCTGGTTGCCTGGTTGTGGGGTGGGGTGGGGGGCGCGCGGCTTAGCCCCCTCCCACCCACTCCAGGCCTCAGTGTGGAAGCTGGAACTTGTCCAGCCCTTTCGCACTTGCCCATCTTCCAAGGAACCCAGACCCCGCCGACCCTGCAAACGGACCACGGGCCAAGATGATGCTTGCGGAGGGGACGGACCATTTAGATGACAAACGAGCTCGCCGACGCGGCGAGCCGGGCCAGGCGGGGAGGACTATTAGGGGGCACATGGAGGCGGCCGCATCTGTGAAGCCGGCGCCGGTTGGTGGGTCCCCACTGCTGTGTTTACTGCTCCTTAATGCGGTATTGTTTACTCACAATTAAACCCTTTACCATTAATTTAACTTTCAGATGCTGAAATTGGTCACACAGCCTCGAGTCCCCAGGCCGGGACAGATGTGTGCTATACACTTGTTTAAACACGGCGCTCATTAGGAGGTAATGCATGTATAGCAAGTTGATTACACCACGAAGCAGGATGCTTTATCATGGGGGCCTCTCAGGAGGCGGCGGGAGGGGCCGTCAGCTGCCGCTGTCACTCTCGGGCCCCTGGGCTGCTGAGTGACGGCTCGGGCCCGCCGCCTGCCCGGAAGTACAGAGCTTCCGGTCAGAGCCGCAGCGCGCTGCCCGCGAGGAGGCGGTCATTGTTGTCAACCTCCATTTCACACCCCAGATAACGAACGCCAGCCACCCTGGCAGTGTTTAAGGAAGATAAACAAAGGCCCCTGCGATTCAACACGCTTGCATATTTAACGGAGATGTTTTCCCGCAAGAAGCCGGAGCCTCGCTGAGCGCGTTCCGCCCAGAGCTGGCCACTTCCCGGCGGGCGGCGTGCAGCTCGGCCGCCCCGCGCGGCTCCAGGTCGCTCACGCCCGGCTCTCCATCTCCACGCGCTCCAAATGTCAGAGGTCAAGGTGAAGGGGACAGAGCAGAATCTGCTTTATTTCCTGTCTCTAGGAACCTGGTAGAACAAAGGCAGCGGGGAGAAGCAAGGGTTCCGGAGCCCCATGGGCCGGGTACCATTCCAGCTCCGCCTCTCTAAGCTGTGCCACTTTGGATGACCGGCCCTTCCGGCCTTAATTTTCTCATCTATAAAATAGGTCTAATAGTGACGTCTCCTGTTGTCACGGGGATGAAATGAGCCCTTTGAGGGTACTTCAACAGGTTTGTGGGAAAATGGAATGAGAAAATGAGTTTGTTTTGGTGCAAACATTTCCTAAAAACTTTAGGTATTTATTTTTGATTCATTTGAAAGATAGAGACACAGAGGGACAGAGAGAGCTTCCATCTCTAGTTCTCTCCCTAAGTGCCTGCAGCAGCCAAAGCTGGGCCAGGCTGAAGCCAGGAGGAGGAGCCCAAAATTCAGTCCCAGGTGGAGCCATCACCCTGCTTCCTCCCAGGGTGCGCGTGAGCAGGAAGCTGGACAGGGAGCAGAGGAGCTGGGATTGAACCGTGGCATTCCACCGTGGGGTGCAGGCGTCCCAAATGCCCCCCTTGCTGCCACGCCAATGCCTGACCCGACAAAACAGTCCTGAAATCCATGCAGTTTTTTTTTTTTCTGGAAAATGCATTTTCCATGAACTTTGCTAACCTGCTGGTATGTCCCTGGCACTGTGCCTGGCCCGTGAGAAGTAGCGAGAAATGTTAGTTACTCCTAGCAGTCAAATGAGCAGGTTTTCCTTTGACCTTTGAATACACAGAAAGCTTAGAAGGAGCTGTTCGGAGGGAAGCTGAGGAGCTGAGCCTGGGTGCTCCAGGAGTGTGTGTGTGTGTGTGTGTGTGTGCCCGCGCACGTGCACCTTGTAGCTGAGGAGCTGGGCCCAGACACTCCAGGCATGGGTGTGTGTGTGTGTGTGTGTGTGTGCATGTGTGTGTGCGCGTGCACACGCCTTATAGCTGAGGAGCTGCGCCCAGGAGTTGGGCCCAGCTAGGTGGTGCCTGTTAGGTGGTGTTCAGCTATTTCTGCCCCAAATATGGGCAGGATTGAAGTTGCTAAACACTTTACCAATTTGCTTCTCAGGTTGTTCTTCTTACTTCTCCTCCTCCTCCTCCTCCTCTTCCTCCTTCTCCCTCCCAGCCTTGCTCCTAGGCTCCATCTTCACTCGGCTCGCCTGCAGAGCCCCAAGTCCACCTGCCCAGAGCGGTCTGTGGCCTGATCCTGAGTTGCCTGCCCTGGCTGTGCCCTCCCCACTCTGCTGACACCCTGCAGCTTAAATTGTGCAGAGAAACTGGGGCCTTGGGGGTGGGAGCACCTACTATTCTGTCCTGGCCAGTTTGGCCTCATGGGCAAATCCAAGGCTTGCCCGTGCTATTCCCTCTGCCTAAGAGCTCTCCTCAGATAGGATCCCTCCCAGGACCCCAGACCAGGCTGCCCGACTTGGCCTTTGCCCCCACCCCACCACAGACAAGTGCAGGCCTCTCTGTGTTAGGTTCTCAGAGCTTAGCACTTTCTCTCTTTGCCTTTGTGGCACCTCCCGCAAGATCTGTCATTGAGTAATGATCTGTTTCATTTCCATTCTTACAGTGAACACAGGGGCTGTTCACCTGGTGCAGTGTAAGACACACCACTGCAGAATATGACCATAGGAGACCAGCATGGGCCACCCCAAATTACAGTTCTTGGGCATATTCTGCTGGTTCACTTCCCAAATGCCTGCAATAACCAGGCCTGGGCCAGGCCAAAAGCCGGAGCCAAGAACTCCATCCAGATATCCCGTATGGTGGCAGGGACCCATCCATTCGAGCCATCACTGCCTGCCAGGGTGTTTATTAGCAGAAAGCAGGAACCGGAAGTCAAGCTGGGTCCCTGACGTGGGACATGGCCATCCCAAACAGCATCTTTATTGCTGCACCAAACGCCTGGTCCGTATTAGCTGAGGGAGTGTTTGGTTGAACAACCTTTGCTCCTCCTGTGATTCTTTGCTGCCACCTGCCCTGCACCCTCACGTGCTGGGCTCAGGGTGATGCACAGGACAGTAGCCTCCCACCCCACTCCCCATCCATGGTTACATTTTTGCCTGTTTCGATCACCTACAGTCAACCATGCTCTAAATATATTAAATGGAAAGTTCCAGAAATTAGGGATTCATAAGTCTTAAATGCATTTTATTATAGGAGATTGTTACAATTGTTCTATTTTATTATTAGTTATTGTTATTATCTTACTGAACCTAACTTATACATTAAACTTAATCATAGGTTTATATATGCATAAGAGAATACATAGTATATATAGTGTTGAGCTTTTTGTTTTTTCGGATTTATTTTTATTTATTTAAAAGACAGAGTTAGAGACAGAAAGGGAGAAACACACACACACACACACACACAGAAATTGCTGCAATGGCCAGGGCTAGGCCAGGCCAAAGCCAGGAGCCAGGAGCTTCATCCAGGACTCTCATATGGGTGGCAGGAGCCCAAGCACTTGGGCCATCTTCTGCTGCCTTCCCAAGTGCATTAGCAGGGAGCTGGATGGGAAGTGGAGCAGCTGGGACTCAAACTGGCACCCATCTGCAGTGCTGGCCTCAAGGGCAGAGGATTAACCCATTGTGCCACAATGCTGGCTGCTACTGTTGGGTTCCATCTGTGGTTTCAGGCCTCCCCTGGGGGTCTTGGAAAGCTCCTCCCTTGGACAGGAGGGTCTACTGCATATGCTTCTATCATCTGGCCCTCCTTGGGTGCTCATATTTTTCAGGCCTCCCATGTGTGGGCAAGTAATTCATGTGGCTTTCTCCTGCTACTCTGTCCACTGTCTGTTTGTTTCACAGATGTGGTTCCTGGGCCCTCAGAGGGTAGAGGGAAGGCTTGCTGTCTCCTACGACCACAGAACCTCTCAGCTCCGGCGCTGCTTCCGAAGATGTTGGCGGCACCGTGGGGAGTCACTGGGATGAATCAGACCATTTTGCTTGGGGATCCGGAAGGAGGGAAAGTCCTTGTCATTTCTGTGGCCTCTGTCGTCTTCCCTTTCTGTGAGTCAGCAGCAGTGACACGGCCCCTCTGTCTCATTGTCCTGGCTGGAGAAGGCCTCTGTCCATGTGCAGGGGTGACCGTGAACTTCCTTCAGAACCTAGTGGGCAGCTGGGTAGGTCCCCTGGGGCCCGGGCCACATCCCTTTCCCCTCCAGCTGTGCTGATACCACCAGCTACTGCAGAAGCTGCAATGATTTGTCCTTGGACAGTGAGAAGGATGTGGCCCTGCCTTGTGGTACATTTTAGGGAGAGGGGAGTTTCATTTATGCGCCCCTACAGCTGCCTCCTCTGGCTTTTCTGGCTGCTGCCTATGCACCGCCTTCTCATCTGATCACCTAGCCCTTAATCACCATCTCGCCGGCAGGAGAGGGCTGGCCCTGAGCCTGTGGGTGCCGGGTGCCCAGGGAGCATCCATCCCTAAGGAAGTGTTCCGTGCACCACTGCCCCCACTGCAGACGCAGCTCCCAGCGTATCCAAATCCATTCATATTCCCGCTTAGCCTTTGAGGGTCAGAATTCCTGACCCTTGGGCGAAAAGCAAAAAACATCTTTTGAAAAACATTGGAAGAGGGAGGTGAAATTCCCCACGCTTTCATTTCCCTTCATGGTTGAACTTCCATGACTCAAGTCATTTGCAGTCCATCTATTTAGCCGACTCGTCCTGCCCTCTGCCGTGAGGTCAGCACTTCTGGGGTTGCCCCTCCAGGGGCAGCATGTGGCCCCAGCTGGTTGTGCAGTGGTGGGAATTGGGGGTTGGGGGGGGGCGGTGGGAGCTGGGTTGTCTGGAAGCTGCACGGGGTGTATGTGGGGGGGGGAGCTCTCATGCTCTGGAATGCTGTGTTCTACAGAGACGATCCTTGCAGGCAACTTCTGTTGTTTGCTGTTTGTTTGCGTTGGGTGGGATTAGCTCTGATTACATATTAATAAGCTGGAGCACTTTCTAGTAATGAGATGTTATCTTCCAGATGTTTAAAAGAAACCTTTAATATTTTAAGCTGCTTGGAGGTCTCTCTGCACTTTATTAAAATGGCTAGAATTTAGCATGGGAGTTGGTGGCGATGCCTGCTCTGGGTTCTCTTGCAGAGCTTAGGCCCTGGAGTCTGGGGCACCAACGAAAGGACCCAAAGCATTTATTGTGCTGGCCCCTCTTTGGGAACAATTGGGGCATCCACCCATTCAGTGGGTGTCGGAGGAGCGGCCATGGCACGGCTGGCCCCTGTCAGTCGACCAGAGCAACTCATTGATTTCTTTGAAGCACTTGAGTGAATCTCTCAGAAGTCCGCCTCCCCTGAATCCCCACACAATCGCCTGTTCTCTCTTTATTAGGCGCTCTGAGAGACAGCCTGGTCTACACCTGCCTTTGAAGGGGCCCCCACCCCGGTTTTAATGACCTCCATCCGTCAAAGGAAAAGTTCAGAGTTCACTCTTTTGTCCAAGCCCCAGCCACTGCGGAGCTGAGGGTGCTGGCTGGTCAGGATCTTGAAGTCACCCGCCCGAAAGCTTTCCCTGTGACCCCGCTCATGTCAAAACAGCGAGCTGGCCGCTCTGGCCATTGTCATGGGAATAAGGGCTAAGTGACGCGGCTTGGTCATTACGTGTGCCCTGATTGGCAATCAGGCCACAATAGGAGGCCATTAAAGGCCGTAAAACTGCCAGGGCTCTGAAAAGAGGGTTTTGAATGGAGCCAGAGTGCCCTGGGAGCTGCCTGGAAGGAGAGGGCCGGGAGCCGGGGTGGGAGGGGAAGAGTCATCTGGGGCTGGATTAAGAAGTTTCCCCCCATGTGACACCAGCGAACACTGATCTCCTCATGTCCTCTTCCCGGTGCTGGGAGAGCCACCGCGAGCAGCAAGCGAACCGTGGAATCGACAGGAGTGAGCTCCCCGTGAAGGGGTGGAAGTCAGTCGCTCGTGTCCGGCGGACTGAGGACCAGCTTCAGCTATCAGCACGCCCAGAGGCTTTGAGCCCCTGCACCCACGAGGGAGACCTGGCCGGAGCTCCTAGCTTGCGGGCTCTCTGTATGCCTGGCCTTGCTCTGGGCCGATGCCTGGCCTTGCTCTGGGCCGGTCATGGGCGTGAATTAGCTCAGCCTGGGAGCAGCCCACATAGGCAGGTCCTGTTTTTACTGCTGCAAACGGCTGCTCCCACATTGCCCACCCTGGAAAGCAACGATGGAAAGCAAAGGGAAGCCTTTTTCTTTAAAGATGTTGTTTGTTTGAAAGGCAAAGCTATAGAGAGACAGAGGGAGAGACAGAGAGAGAATCTTCTATCAACTAGTTCACTCCCCAAATGGCCACAACACCTGAGGCTGGGCCAGGTTGAAGCCAGAAGCCAGAAGCTCCATCCTGGTCTCCTGCATGGGTGGCAGGAGCCCAAGTACTTGAACCAATTCTGCTGCCTTCCTAGGCACATTAGCAGGGAGCCGTACCACAGCAGAGCCGCTGAGACTTGAACTGGCACTCATATGGGATGCCGGCATTGCAGGTGGTGGTTTAACCAGCAATAATGCCTTCATCACAATGCTGGCTCCTAGATCCTTTTTACCTAAGTCAAGATGATGGGAGCATTAACCGTTACATTTCACTGGGTCACTATTATGGCCAGCCACGTGCAGTATCTCCCTCAATCCTCATATCAAAATCACAGAGTTCACATAAAATCATTCCCATTTTATAAAAATGTGGAAGCTGGAGTGCTCGGAAGGTGGACGTGATGGCCTTCAGGGGCCCCAGGGCTGCCAGGCCCATGAACTGTGCTGTGAGTGACGCTCTCTGTGCCTGTGCCCCTCTGCAGACCTGCTGGGACTTGAACCCAGCTCGCCAGCTGGACTGCCTGTGCTGCTGGCCACTGCATGGTGTAGGAATCCTGGGCTGGGCTTCAGAAGATATGGGTCTTCGACACTACCCTGCTGTGCAGCCTTGGGCAAATCCCTTCACTTCTCTGAGCCCCAGTCTTCGCAGGTGAAAAATGGTATGAGTGGGTGGAATCCGGACTAGTTCTGAACTTCTCAAACTGGGCTCTTCTCTGCCTTGGGAAAGAGCCAGGGGTCCCTGTGGGTCATCTTTTGAGAGCATCTGTTTCATTCCAAGGCAAGCCACACAGCTTTTCTGTTTTCTCAGAAACATACATTCTGCAGGATCCTGCAGACCCCATGGAATGTGATTACAAACGAGGCTGGATGGGAGGCAGAGGCCTGCTCTACGTCCCTCTGGGCTCTGTCTACTGCCCCAAGCTCTCCCAGGGCTATCGGCTCCACCTCCCCATCCCCATGCCCAGCCTTGGAAGAACAGGCCAGGACACCCCACAGCCACCAACCGGCACTGGGACAGCTTGGAGCCCTTTGCAGGAGGCCTTCTTGTTGGCAAGACAGTCCTCTTGAAGTTCACAAAGGAGACCTCAAACCCCGTTGGGGGAATGAAGTGAGACAGCGGATGAGAAATGCACCATAAGGTATACATGTAGGCGCCAACAGGAGGGACGTCAAATAGATCCTAGCTCTAAGACTCGGGACTTGTTCTGGAAGCCCCTGGCCAGTGAGGCTATCTCTGAATGGCTGTGTCCTCACAGAGGATGAGGGGACAGGATCATGGCGATTAAAGGAGAAAAGTCCTTGCCAGGCAATTGGAACAGAGTTCAAGTTGCAAGCTCTCAGTAAATACCACACGCTGTTATTACTCTCCTCATCATGCCTCATTTCTGTGGCTAGGATGCTCCCTCCTCCGTGGGCCTTAACAAGTCTGGTCTCTGACTTAGAAAGGAAAATGAGACAGGAGCCAGTGCTGTGGTGCAGTGGATTGAGCCACTACCTGCAACATCAGCATTCTGTATTGGAGCGTGGGTTTAAGTCCTGCTGTTCTGCTTCCAATCCACCTCCCTGTCCATGCACCTGGGAAAGCAGTAAAAGACAGCCCAAGTGCCTGGGCCCCATCCAACCACATGGGAGACCAGGATGGAGTTCCAGGCTTCTGGTTTCTGCCTGGATCTGCCTTGACTCTTCAGCCATTTGGGGAGTCAATCGGTGGACGGAATGTCTCTCTCCATCTCTCTCTCTCTGTGTCACTCTGGCTTTCAAGTAAATAAAATAAATTTTAAAAAATAAAGAAAAGAGAGATTAAAAGAAAGGAAATGAGAGAGGAAGCAATGTGTTCTTTTATGTTGTCTTTCCTTGTTCAAGGTTCTCTTGGCTATGGTCTCTGTGTTGGGTTAAGCTGATTCTCTTTATCTCCTCGAACGCACCTTTTCTTTTCTGGGTCACTGGGAGTCTCTCTCTTTCATTTGTCTTGGTTGGGGAGTGTGAGTGACTTCCTGTGAGGTTCTGGGAACAACTTTCTTCCTCTTCGTTGGAGGGGATGGAGCCTCAAAGATGGGGATGCATGTTGGGGTTAAACCATTTCCTAGTGGGACCTCGGCCACATTTGAAATACCCTTTCCACCCCACCCGGACCTGTCCTTAGGAACAATCCTGGCATGTGCAGGAGCCACGCTGGACCCCCTTCCTCCTGTTTGATTTAGGCCAGACGTGCCTGCGTGGATGGAGATTCCCCGTGATGTCGTCCTGCCCTCCAGGAATTTTCCAGAGCACATTTATCTCCCTCAGTGAGACAAGCAGGATTTCCTGCGCTCCAGTCCGAGTCAGGAATGCCCAGAACACTGCACTATTTAAAATCTCATCAATCTCTCATCCCACTCCCTGGAATAAATGGGAATGGGAACTGGCAGAGACATCTGCTTAAGTCTGTGTGATCCCAGGGCTGTCTTTGGGAAGAGGACCCAGCAGCTTCCTACTCAGATAATCTGAAAACTGACAGTTTTGCCACTTGGCTCCTAGTCCTTTCACAGGGATGAAAATCTGTAGATTCTGGTGGACCCTGGCCTCTCACTTGCTGTGTGACCGTGGCCATTGTCTTTCCTTGGTTAAGCCCTAGTTTGTTCATCTGTATCATGAAGAAGTTGAACTTTCTTATTTTTTTTAAACTTATTTGTTTATTTGAAGGTCAGAGTTCCACAGAGAGAGAGACAGAGAGAGAAATCTTTCATCAGTTGGTTCACTCCCCAGATGGTTGCAATGGCCAGTTCTGGGCCAGGCAGAAGACAAGAGTCAGGAGCTTCATCCAGATCTCCCATGTGATTTGCAGGGGCCCAGACACTTGGGCCAGCTTTCCACTGCTTTCCAGGCCCTAAATAGAGGGCTGGATCAAAAGTGAAGCAGCAGGGATAGGAACCAGCAGCTATCTGGGATGCTGGCATCACAAGTGGCTACTTAACCTGCTACAGCACAGGGCCAGTCCCTGAAAGTGCCCTTTGCAAGATCCCTTCTAGCTTTGGCATTCAATTTGAAATCTTCCTTTACTCAATCACCCAACACACATTTACATGGACTCGGTGTCCTGTCAAGAATTGTAGGTGTGGAATTGAGCAGTGCATAAGAATAACACTTCTCAGCTCCTGTGGAGCAGTGAAAACTGGAAAGACTCAAAAGGGAGATTGGGGACAAGGAGGAGCAGCAAGGAGAGCTTGTAGGAAGGCAGATTTCAGCTGGGCAGGAGATGGACTTGCCCACAGGAACAGCTGTCCCACCAGGGCAAGACGGCATCACTGGAAGTGTCCAGGACATCAGAGTGACAGGCTGCCATATTTTGGCAGGTAGTTCACTCCTTGAGAGGCTGTGGAGGGGTCAACCAAGGGAAGGGCTCAGAAGGGCGGTTTTAGGCACGTGGACTAGCACGTGTAGAAACTGGAAAGCCAGAGCTCCACCTTGGAGGGGCCTGCCCAGAGGGTCCACTTTTGTCTTGAGGGGCTTGGAGAACAGTAAAATGACCAGCATTCTGAGCAAGTCAGGGAAGCGAGGGAGCGGGACGGATAAAGCCTCAGGCAGGCAGGCAGGCAGGCAAGTTCTCCAGAGTCGGGGTGAGAGTTGTGGCTCTCTGAGAGGATAGAGAAGAGACAGGTGCTGGACACCTACAGGAAGTGGGTTCTTGGGGGCCTCCTGACCAAGGAGCTCAAGGAAGAGGGAGGCCTCAGGGACTATGCCTAGGACCCGAGGTTCGCACAGGTTGACCCCTGTGAGCTTGTGCTAATTGGGAGACAGATGCCTTTGGAAGTTTGCTAGAGGGGAATGGGTGAGTTCTTTTGACAGAAAACTGACCTAGCCAGCACGAATTAAAGTATTCACCGGCCGGTATGAGGCATGGTTCACCAATGCAGGGGCCATCACAAAATGGCACAGATCGGCAGACATGAGCAAAAGTGTATTTGCTCACAGTTCTGGAGGCGGAGGTCTGAGATCCAGGTGTGGGCAGACTTGGCGTCTGGGGTGGTCTTCTTGGCTTGTAGATGGCACCTTCTTTGTGTGTTGTCACATGGCATTTCCCCTGTGTGCAGGCACAAGAGAGGAATTTCTGCTCTCTTCCTCTCTTCCTATAAGGACGTCAGTTCTACAGTGTTGCTGTAAGATTCACTGATTTATCGCTCCTCCCAGTGACCTCATTTAACCTTAGTTACCCCCACCCCCACCAAAAGGCCCTGTCTCCAGTTATGAAGCATGGAGGGTTAGGGCTTCAACCTAAGAGTTTGGGAGGAGGATATAATTCAGTCTGCAACAGCCAGCATGCTCCCTGGAGCATCAGCCATTAGCTTTATAGTTACTGGGTTATGGAGAAGGATTGGGGGTGTCCAGGCAGTAGGCACAAGCGCTCAGAGGTTGGGGTTCCTGACCAACTGGCATGGAAGTATTTTAATTTCTACGAAGTGGTAAGGCTTCCTTTTTTCAGGCCCTGTATGGGCTGCAGAGAACAGCAGGGAACGGCGTGTGGTGAGTTGGGCCAAGCCACCAGGAGCCAAATTTCAAAACAACAAAAACAAAAATCAACTGGAAGGTGGTGGTGCTGGAGGGTGCCTTTAAATGCAGATTAAGTGTCTGCTTTTAGGATTTTTAGGGCTCACCCCATGGCCCATGGTTATTTTTCAAAAGAGTAACTTGGCTAATTTTTTCCCTTGGACTAAATATCTGTCTTGAGGAGTGGGAAGGGGATAGCTCCTTGGAACATCAAAGCCCTCATTACTAACCAGCGGGAGGAGCCTCTCTCCCCTCTCCTGCTCTCACAAGCCCGGCCTTATCTGGAGGGACCTCTGTCCCCAGAGCTGTAGAACAAGCTCTTTTTCTGAGCTAACGGTGCACAATAGTGTCAAATTATGTATAATGATTTTGTAATGTGAACTAATGCCACCAGGGACCTCGCCGAGAGTACCACTTTCATTAAAGTTATCCAGCAACAGGCTCTGAATACAAATTTAGAAGTGGTGGTAAACTACAAGGCGCATTCATTTGAAAGTGTTTGCCGGTGGCTCCGATATGCAAGGAACCGCGGGACAGATGTCAACAGCCCTGGCAGCGGGATGTGGCGAGAGGGGTCCCTTCTCGGGTCACCCCGGGACCCCCAGCCTTGAGACAGCAGATGCGGGGGCTGCCTGCCTCCTCTTTGTTTCAGACATGCTCACATCTCCCGCAGAGTTCTCCCGCCCTTCTGCTGGATCCGAGAGGGCACCTGGGTATTGCCCTGGAATTCATGAGCCCTCCAATTACATTCATTTGCTTCCAGGAATCGTACCCGGCACCGAGTCTCCCACATCAGGGCTGTCCCTGCTCCTTCCTGTTCCCTCGGAAGAGCTAGCTAATTCTAAGAAAATCAGGCCCAGGAAGCACAGATGGAAGAGACCTCAGAAGAAAATAGCAGGGATGGGCCGTGCCTCCACCCCAGTGCTCGGTCCATGGAGCCCGTTCCGGAAGCCTGCCTTGCCGTCCCTGAGACCTGACAAGCGCCAAACTCCACCTGTGCTCGGGCCACCATCACCACCCCGAGATGGGAGAGAAGACAATACTAATCAAAACTAACCCGTGCCATTTTTCCGACTCTGCTAATCTTAATTGAATCAATCTCCCAGCCTCTCTTGACAGTGAAAGATTGCTCGAATCTGGGAGGCCAGGCTGGACACGACTCTTAGAAGCAAAAAAAAAGTCTCCCTTAATCATTCATTTGTTCATTCCCTCCCATTTGGCCCCATTCTTCACTGTCTTCCTGGAGCAGCCCCCGCAACCCCCTTCAACCTTCCTCTCTTAGTAATCATTCCTAAGTGTTCATCCCAATACCTTGAATGGCCAGAAACCAATTTGCTGGAGAGGCATACAACAGAGCAGCCCCCATCCTCTCTTTCTCTATGCTGATCTCTCTCTCTCTCTCTCTCTCTCTCTCTCTCTCTCTGTTTCTCTTTCTCTCTCCCTCTCTCTCCCCCTTTTTTCTATGAAGTCTAGTTTGGTTTTAATTAAGTCCAGTGAAGTCTCTGGCACTGTTTGCTTGACACATGGGTAAACAGGTTTAGAGTAGACTTTCCCCGGGAGCCAGAACTCCTAGGCAACAAATGGGTCTTAGGTAAGTCACTGGAGAGAAGGCTATAATTGCGGGATGCATCCTGATTGTAGTAAATGGATCATACAGTGACGGGAGCTGTAGACCCTGGGTTTATAGCGAAAGAAAAAAGAGTTGCTGATGACTGCTGGACTGAGGACTTTTTCAGGAACCGCCCCTTTTTGGAATAATCCAGAACTCTCAGACTCTAGGTTTAACTGTGACTTTTGTCTTTCTTAGAAGGGGTCCAATGGTAAGTGTGAGAGCGACACTGGGTGCACAGTATGAGTTGAGATGAAAGTGGAGTGGGCTGGATGGGTCATCCATCGGCATCATCTCCAGCTTGGACGGGTGTAGTAGTATGCTAACTGGGTCCCAGCTTCTGTCCTGGCCCCCCAGTGCTCTGTCCTCCACTAAGCACATGATGTCTCTCATGTCACTTCGTGTTACCTCCCTACTCAGACTGTCTGATTCTCCCCACGTCACTCAGGCGTAAAGCCCAAATCTTCCCCAGTGACTTTCAAGGCTCTGTAGGTTCTGGATCTCTCTTGTATTCCTCTCCCACTCGTTCCACTCCAGCCGCCCAGTTCTGCCTGCAGTCAGCCTCGCCTCTCCCCCAACCTTTGCACTGCTTCTTCTCCCGCTTCAGTGTTCTTACTTCATTCCGGCTTCTCATTCAGTGCCACCTGATGAGTCATCCCCTGACCACCCTATCATTAAAGCCCTGCCCCCAGGCGACCTGCCTTCTTCCTCTGTAGCACTCACGGCCCTCATCTGTTGTTGTGCAGTTTCCTCCGCCTTCCGCCGGACTGTAGCATCCATAAGGGGGTGAAGCTACCACACAGTAGATGCTCATTACATCTTTGTTTAATGAGTAATTATTATCTCAATGACAAGATTCACTGAAAGGCTTTTAAAGACAGTTGATGGCGAGGTTTCAAAATTTCAAAATTCTTCAGGTGTCCGTTAAAACATTCCTTACTAATCTCAAGTCTCCAAATACGAACAGCAAAGATGGGGAAAGCCCACAAAGAAGTTTCTCTAGTTGGGAAGGATCGCTGGCACTGTGCATAGCTATGCCCGCTGTGTCGCACTGGACTTGCAACCCAGTACCATCCCTGTTCAGCCTAGGGAGACACATCAGACAGCGTGCTTTTGTGGTTACTCCAGTCCAAGTTCTTACCCCAAGGTGGGCTGCCATTCACAGGTGGATTTATTGTTGCCTTGTGGGTTGTTCCTCAGCCCTTCTAGGCCAGCTCCCCCAAGGCTCCTCTGTGTGTAAATGCCAGGTGGTAAAACAAATAAAACACACTGTTCTCTCACGCCTTGCCATAAATCGGCTCCGGCCTTACTCATGGGACTGAAGTCAAGTGTGATTTATGCAGTTGGTGAGATTTATAGCGTAGTCATTTAACATAAAAAATAAAACCTCTCCAACATGGGTTCTTACTCATAAATCCCAGAGCTAGCAAATGTTTGGAAACTTTTTTGTTTTCTTTAGATGACATTGAACATGCCTGCTTCATCCAAGGCATCGGTTAAGGTGGGAGCCTTCACTCACGCGATGTCGACAGAGAAGAATGGAGGCTGCTGAGTGTCACGGGCGTCACGCTTCGTGCATGGCAGGGCCCGAGTCATGGTCAGGGGCTTTGTGGGTCAAACTGGGGTCCGAGCTGAAAGGATGGAGGCTGACTTTAGGGAGGCTCCCGGGGTGCCCTGGCCCTGCCTCAGTGGAGGAGGTGCGGATTTCACGTGGAAACAGGACATCGTCAGATTACAAGGCCCCTTCAGTGACAGCTCTGGAAAAGTTGGTGGACAAAGGCGAGGTTGGGGGGGGGGTGGTGGGATATAGTGCACTAGAAAGTTCCCTGCCTTAGGACTAAGGAGATGCAGCTTTGAGTAAGCTCGCTGTGTTTGAGGCCTGGTTTCCTCATCTGTTCAATGGGAGAATAGACTGCGATGGCTGACATCTCCCATCCTGTTGCCTTGTGAAGTTCTGTGTTCAGGAAAGGAAGGAATCGTCCACAGCGAGTCTTTGCATTTTCCCAGGGCCTGGGATTTGTTGGATGGAATCCAGTTTTTGACTCTGGAAGCTTAAGGCGAGGAGGGACATAGGAAGAGAGTTTCCTTTAACTTTTGGAAGTTCTTCAACGGCTCATGAAAACAAACTGGTTCTCGAGTCGATTTAGTTTGTCTGTGCCATTCGAGAAATTCCCAAGGATAAACTGAAAACTAGGAGGCTGGTCTCCAAAAAGTTCGTGAAAAAAGTATGGAAAAACTATCCATGGGTGTCAAGGTTTTATGGCATCAAAGTCAACTTATCTTTTCATTGAATTTTTCCACAAACTTTTCGAAGTTCCCTTATAAGATTGAATAATACTTCCTTTTTCTAAAATTTGGTAATATTTTTTTGCCATAGTTTATTGTCAAAGTAAGTGTTTGAAACGTTTTTGGGGCCAATAATTGTTATTTTGAAAGCAGTTGGGTGTTTAGGCATTTCCTACCCTTCAAGATTGATGCATCTCATCACGTGCACACTTGAATGGACCACCTATTTTTTTTTTCCTGTTTTGATGATAGTTTTAGGATCCTTCCAAGCTCTGGTAAAAACCTTGCAGTTAGAATGTGTGATCATTTTGCCTTTCATTATAATGCAGAATTTCTTCATGCAAAATCAGGCCAAGATATAAGCCTACACCCACAGGCAAAATCCATTCATTATGCATGTACATTATTTCCTCCAAATATTGATAATACTTTTCATAATAATTATTTTACATATATTAGCTCTGGCTGCTATATTAGTATTAAAGATACCTTTATTAATCTTGAATATTTGGCTGCATACTAAGTAGGCTCTCAGAGGCTTAGCTAAAAGCCGCTTTTAGCTAGAATGCTGTAAATCAGTTGTTTTATGAATAAAATTGGCTTCTCTATTTTTTTTCCTCAGGATGGCTTATTTAAATAATTTGCCCGTTTATTGAATGCGTATTTATTTATTTATTTATTTTTTACTGGAGACAAGTGCTCCCGCTGCCAGCCTCCCTCCTGGCTCGCTCATTCACGCTCTCTGTGCTGGAGAAAAATGCAAAATCCCATAAACCTTCTTCTAAACCTCAGTCTGAAAGGGCAAACGCCCTGCATTATTTAGCAGGCACTAGACATTTTCCTCCCAGTGGTCGCAGCGGCTGCAGCTTTCTTGTAGCTGCTGGACTCGTGGCAAAGGAATACATAGAACACCATCGCCCGTAAGACGTGTGATCCAGGGGCCCGGATGGATGGAAACATTTGAACTTGGGCACGACTCACACAGCTAGGTTCTTTTCCCTCGGACATTCCACGCGGAGTTGGCTCTGTTTTTTCTTCTCTACTCCCACACCCTCTCACTGTGGCCCACCTAGGAGACAGCAGCAGGATGGCAAGGATAGCATTTATGGAGTATCTACCATGTGCCTGCCACATGCCGGCTTTCCACGTCTCACTGCTTAGGTGGGTGGTAGTATCCATATTCCAACAGATCACAGCAGTAATACAGGTGTGCCCTCGTCTGAAATGCTTGCGGCCATAAGTGTTTTAGGTTCTGGATCATTTTGAGTTCTGGAATACTTGCGTAAACATATGACATATGTTGGGGATGAGACCCAAGTCTAAGCACAAAATTTATTTGTGTTTCATGCACACCTTATACACATAGCCTGAAGGTCATTGTGCACAATATTTTTTAATGATTTTGTGTATGACATGAAGCTTCGTCATGTGGAATTTTCCACTTGTAACATCATGTCCATGATCAAAATGTCTGATTTTAGAGCATTTCAGGTGTCAGATTTTCAGATTAGGTGTGCTTGACTTGCAGTGAGGAAAATAATTCAGAGCGTTTGTGGGGAGCCGTGTGCTCTGCTTTGAAAGCGTGAGCTCGGAGGGCCAGTGCTGTGGCACAGCTGGTTAAGCCTCTGCTGTGGCACTGGCATCCCATATGGGCGACGGTTAGGGGCCTGGCTGTTCCACTTCCAATCCAGCTCCCAGCTAGTGCTTGGAACCAGGTGCTTGGACCCCTGTACTGCTGTGGAGACCCAGAAGAAGCTCTGGCTTGGCTTTAGCCTGGCCGAGCCCCAGCTGTGATGGCCATCAGGGGAGTGAACTAGCAGATGGAAGATCTCTCTGACTCTTGCTCCATCTTGCCTCTGTTCTCCCTCTTTCAAATAAATACATATTTTTTAAAAAAGGAAAGTATAAGCTCATTTAATACCTTGTCAGCTGAACACTATCACTTTTCCTGTTTTATGTATAATGAAGATAAAGCTTATAGAGGTTAAGGTCAGAGTCAAGTTTTTATTTTTTAAAAAAATTGGATTTATTCTTTTTTTGAAGATTTATTTTATTTATTTGAAAGAGTTACAGAGAGAGGTAGACACCGAAAAAGAGAGGTCTTCCATCTGCTGGTTCACTCCCCAAATGGCTGCAATGAACAGAGCTGAGCTGATCCAAAGCCAGGAGCCAGGAGCTTCTTCCGGATCTCCCATGAGGGTACAAGGGCCCAAGGAGTTGGGCCATCTTCTACTGCTTTCCCATGTTAATTAGCAGGGAGCTGGATTGGAAGTGAAACAGCTGGGACTCAAATAGGTGCCCATATGGGATGCCGGCGCTGCAGGTCGAGGCTTTAACCCACGGAGCCACAGTGCTGGCTCCAAATTTATTCTTTAAAATACAGAATGTACACATTCAAATCACTTGTTACCTTTTTTTTTACATTATTCATTTATTTGAAAGGTAGAGTTACAGAGAGAGAAGGAGAGACAGAGAGAGAGAGAGAGAGAGGTCTTCCATCTGCTGGTTTACTCTCCAACTGGCTGCAATGGCTGGAGCTGACCCAATCCAAAGCCAGGAGCCAGGAGTTTCTTCCAGGTCTCCCACACTGGTGCAGGGGCCCAGGGACTTGGGTGATCTTCTACTATTTCCCAGATCCATTAGCAGGGAGCTGGACTGGAAGTGGAATAGCTGGGACTCGAACCGATGCCCATATGGGATGCTGGCGCTGCAGAACTGAGACTTAACCCGCTATGCCACAGCGCCAGTCCTCAGAGTCGAGATTTAAATGTGGGTCATTGGCTATCAAAGCCCATGCATTGCTGCCTCTGATCTGAAAGTTCCCAGAAGGTTGTTTGTGTGGTACTGAGGAAGGGACAAGGTCACCGTGTCTGACCGTGCACGGCTCTGAGCATCCTAGCTGGGGAGCCGTGTGCTGCCGTTGGGTGAGTGAGGATGTGCATGAGCAGGGGAAGTGGCTGTAGGACGAGCTTGGACTTGAGGCTCGCCATCATGTCATAGCCTCTCCCTATCTTGTGCACTTCAGTAACACCATCTGATTGCGCCACTGAGCAAGGAAAGCTCTGGTCCTTTTATGCTTTCATAATCTCATTCTACCTGGAGGCCAAGGACTGGTCTACTACGGCCAGCTCTGATGGACTGATAGGGTCTGCCTGCGTTAGAGTGAGTCTGAGGCAACATTGTCATGGATTGGTGATGCCTTGCATGGGCACAGGACGGGGGACTTGGCAGTGAATGGATGCTAGCTGAACCCGACAGAAGCCCCGGGGGAGCAGGAACTGCTGATCTGCTATGCCAACACTTAGGACGCTACAAAACACTCAGAATTGTTTGCTGAATATAGGAGTGGCCAAGTCCAGTTTTTGTTCCCAGGACTTGGGCTCGCCCTAGCAAAATTCCCACTCCTCATCTCAGGCTCACCCTGGTTTGATTTCTGGATTGTCACAATATCTTGCAGTTTTGCCATCTAATTGCGACCCACATGTCTTCATGGGGAGCAGTCCAGGGGCACAGAAGTATATTCCTGAAGTCATTTGTATTCCTAAATATGGCCTCTTCAGCTCCCACAGCTAGGGGCAGCCTGGCTTAGCTGGCTGTTAGATATGCATATTATTATGTAAATGTACTTCAATTGAATATAATTCCCTCAAAAATGTTTTGCAGTGGAAGATAGATCCCCGGCAGGAGGAACCCAGCCAAGCAGCACCTGCAGGAAGCCCCACTGCTCTCATGCAGCACACATGAGAAATTTCAACAAGCCATTTTTAGGATTAATAATGATAACAACACGAGCTAGAATTGATCGACTACTTGCTGGGTGCCAAGCATTGAAGTAAGCACATTAAAAATGTTTCCTCAATCAAGCAGCCCTGTGAGTTCTTAGCACAGTCACTCCCAGATTACAGGTGGGTAAACTGAGGCATGGAGAAGGTTTGGCACATGCCCCAGGGTTATTAGCCTGGAGGCAGAATTGGCACCTAGTGCGGTTCAGGATGACCTCGAAGTTCCTGTTTCACCTCTCTGTGATCCTGGCTCTGGGCACCAGCTGCCCAACTTTGAGTCATTCTCAGAAGCATCTAGAAATATTTAGGCAAATCTAGAGGATTAGGAAGACAATATAGCTTCTTTATATCTTTGCTTCCTTACTCCGACTGATTCTCCAGTTCACTGGAGGAAGCCAGATCTCCCTGCTTAACAAACTGTGTGAACTAGCTCAGCGTACACCCCCAACTCCAATTCGACACACAGAATCAGATCCATTTAGTTTCCTACCTGGACAGGACTCTGGCATTAAAAGACCGTGTGTTCTTCTCCGTGCAGGGCCTCTGGAGCGGTTCCAGGGGCCACTGTGTTTGTCTCTTGAGAGGCGCATTGGAAAGCCCACGCTCACACGCGTCCCATAGACTTTTTCTCTACATGGCTAATCCAGTCTTTTCTGACCTCTCTTCACTGTGACGGAGCTGCAGGGACAGAGCCCGTAGTTCCCGCCGACCCCAAACATTTAGTTACATTAATCACGGAGCATTTTTGGACTTTGAGCATCGAGAATGAAAGACACTTTCTTGGGGAGACATTGATCAAACAGTCTACAGGTATCTGTACATCGAGGGACATTAATCATTTCTGCATTATCTCGCCCACCAGTAGAATATGTAAATGTGATTCCTGTCAGTGATAAGAGGAAGTGAAATTATTCTCCGAGACTGGTCCATCTGGAGGCGTTGATACAATCTTACCCAAGACAATAGGTTGTAAAGATAAATTTTTTAGCATTACTAATCTAGTGTTGCCGATACCCATGGAAAATGGAGAGATTTAAAACCAAACTACGGCTGTACAGTCAGTGGAAGACAGATTAATATGTCCCAGTTTTGTTCTCAGTCCCGTAAGATTATTTGCCAACCTAGCTAGAAAAAGTCTTTCTACAAAACTAAGGAAGTCTGGGGAGGATCTTGCTAGACACTTGGAGTGTGTTCTGGAAGGATTCCTATCCAACCAAAGGTTTAACTCTTAACACAAACATGACAGTGGCCTTAATACCTGCAATAAGATACACATCATTTCTGTAGACTCAAGGGCTGGGAGTGTCCTTCTCACAACAAGAGAAACCTTCCTAGACCTTTTGGATCCACCACCCTTGACCCTGACGAGAAGTGTTGAGTAGAGAGAGGAACAGAGGAAACAGAGTTCTCTGCTGAAGGAGGAGACACTGGGCTCTAATGCCAGCCATATGGGTCAATGACTTCCGGTAACTCCTTCGCTATCTTGGCCTGATTCATGTGTATCTAAAATGAACTGCGCTGCATGAGACTGTGTCTTCTCCATGATAGAATGATCCACCTTCTACGTGCTCCATCTGTCAAGGTTGAGAAAGTTACCGAGTTCAGTGGCTGAGGGCCCTGGGATGCTGACCTTCCCAGAAGTCTTCTGCTTTATCCGTGCTGTGGCCACGGTGCCCCTGCACACAGGGTGTGTGGTGCTGGTGATTGTGCCGAATGCCTGTTTGTGAAAGGGACAGCTGGAGAGAGGATTACTTGAGCGAATGCTGTGAAAAAAATATTTTTAAAAAGATTTATTTATTCATTTGAAAGGTAGAGTTACAGAGAGGCAGAGAGAGAGAGAGAGGTCTTCCATCCGCTGGTTCACTCCCCAGGTGGCCGCAACGTCCAGAGCTGCTCTGATCTGAAGCCAGGAGCCAGGAGCTTCTTCCGGGTCTCCCACGTGGGTGCAGGGGCTCAAGGACTTGGGTTGTCTTCTACTGCTTTCCCACGCCATAGCAAAGAGTTGGGTCAGAAGTGGTACAGCTGGGATTTGAACCGGTGCCCATATGGGATGCCAGCACTGCAGGCAGTGGCTTTACCTGCTGTGCCACAGCGCCAGCCCTCCCACCCCCAAAAAACTTATTTCACTCTGGGAATCACTGACAGCACAGGTGCACCTTGGTGAGCTGTTCTTTTTGAATGCGAAGCATGTTTTGAGTTCTAGAATTCAATGTGGCCCTGAGAGAGTCTTGAAAATCAATGGGAAGAGGGGTTTTCGGGGACTTCCCCACTATCTGGCTGTCTTCCCCTTCTTGTACAGTGATTGATAAAGCTAAGAATTCTAAGTTGGTATTTTTCAGCCCCTGGTAGGAAAAGGAAATGGAGGGGTTTCCATGAGCACGAAAAACCATCTTTCTTAGCGATTAATGATGGAGTAGCATGAGGGAGGTCATTAAGGAAGTGAGCTACTGTTCCTTTGAAGACCTTTAAGAAAAGAACTAAGTGATGACTGGCTTAGAAAGAAGGAACAACGTGGGTTTTTTTTTTTTTTTTGGTATGATGGCTTCCAAAAGGTCAGAGATGTTTTCTTCCCTCTAAATCGTTAGCTCTCTTCAAATACTCCATTATGACTCTGACATCCACGCATTAGCCTAAAGGTTCCCTGCACTTTATGGGGTAATGAGTTCTTCAACTTTGTGAAGGTTAGACAACGTCCCTATCTCCTGTCTCTGTATCTCAGAATGTGGTAACCCCCTTCCTCTCTCTCGGTTATGCCCCCTTCAGTCCCCCCTCTTTCGAGAATGGGTAGTCTCCATTTTTTATGCTTGTTCTCATATAAAGTCACCAGATTGCTTGCTAATAATGTTCATCTTCCCTCCGGTTTTGACCCATACATTGACCCCCGTGTTTAGTAGGAGGATCACTGGGTGGGGACGCTACAATGGCCAACAATAAGGTGATGGCTTTGAGTCACCATCAGTCATGATCCCCGTTTGTTCTGAAGAACTAGTCAGTTGAGTCTCTATTAGGCACTACTTGCAAAAAAAAAAAAAAAAAAAAAAAAAAAAAAAAAAAAAAGGATTTCATTTGGGAAGTTCTAGGTTAAAGAGTTAAGTGATCTAAATGGAATGTAGGTCTTTACCATATTTTTAATGTGTTGGCGAGTTCTAAGGCTCCGGGAAGGGGATGGCAGCACGCAGTGTCGCCTACATTTCTCTGACCATGGAATTAGTTTTTCTGGGTACACCTCCTCCCAGTGAGTGTCCACGGAGCACAGTTCTGGGGAAGAGCTAAGTCAAAGACCACACGCCTTGGATGTGTTAGAGAGCGCTTGCTCCATGCAATGCTGAAGAGGATTACAGCCAGGATCCAGGATTACATTAGTCTTGGTTATTACTTACGAGTTTAAGAACTAATGATAACTTGTGAAATGACTTATTAAAAAGATCCTTTGTAGAAAAGAGCTACTTCTATATTCTGCTGATGGGATTAAATGTTGGTGTAGTCTTTCTGGAAGTTGATGTTACAAATTGGTGTGGTTTACAGAATAGTTTGGTTGTTCCCCAAAGGCCCAGATATCAGGAGCTTGGTCCCCAAAGTCTTACGTTAATAGTTAATAGAATAAAGCTAATGGTTGATGGATTAAGGATAGAAGCTTGGTTCAATTATGGGTCTGCTGAGAGGTCCTTAAGTCACTGGGGGCCTGTCCTCAGTAGTACTTCTCACGGATGGGCTGAGCCTGGGCCGGGATAGCCCATCCTCTCTTTCTGCTTGCTGGCTCACCACATGCTCTTCCATCCACGCTCTGCCAGTGCCAGCCTCCAACACAGGCAGCCCAGTGCGGCTTCCTGATCTTGGTTTGTGATCCTCCAAACTATGAGCTGAAATAAACCTTCTTCTGTTTTTTAAGTAGTTTCTCTCAAGGATTTTAGCTAAAGTGATGAAACACTAATACAAAGATGTAAAAAACTGATGACAGTAAGTAGGAATTTATACTAAATAAGCCATTATTAAATTGTACCAAGACTTGATTCTGATGGTGTTTATTCCAGTGTTGTTTGTAGGGTTGATGCTAAAACTATCTGACGACTGGCCAGGGTCAGGATATCAGCCAGTCAGAATAAATACCTCCTTTGGTTTGCCACTCAAATCTAGGGTGTTGATATAGTTGGACCCACCCTTAGCAATGAAATCTCAGCTGTGATTCTTGACAATGAAGGTGAAAATCGAACAAAAGTAAAACCTTCCTGTAATAAGGAAATAATTACAGAAGGTGTGATACGGGGCTGGTGTTGTGGCATTGTGGGTAAAGCCGCTGCCTGTGATGCCCGCGTCTCCCATGGGTGCCGATTCCTCTCCGGGCTGCTCAGCTTCCAATCCAGCTCCTAGGAAAAGCAGCGGAAGATGGCCAAAGTGCTTGGGCCCCTGCACCCGTGTGAGAGATCTAGAAGAAGCTCCTGGCCCCTGACTTCAGCCTGGCCCAGCTCTGGCCATTGCAGCCACCTGGGGAGTGAACCGGTGGATGGAAGACTTCTCTCTCTCTCTCTCTGTTTCTCCCTCTTTCTCTCTGTAACTCTAACTTTCAAATAAATAAATAAATAAATCTTTTTTAAAAAATGCAATACATCTAAATAATGGAATTTTTCTCAGCTATTAAGAGTCATGTTGTAGAAGATTTCTCAATAGCCTTCCCCAGGAGGGCAGTGGAGGATGGCCCAAGTGCTTGGGCCCTGCACCCGCACGGGAGACCAGGAGGAGCACCTGGGTATTGGCTTCGGATCAGTGTGGTGCGCTGGCCGCAGCGGCCATTGGAAGGTGAACCAACGGTAAAGGAAGACCTTTCTCTCTGTCTCTCTCTCTCTCACTGTCCACTCTGCCTGTCAAAAAAAAAAAAAAAAAAAAAAAAAAAAAGAGGACTTGCTTTGTAGGGTTGTTCTTAGGAGGGAAAGAGACAATGGCAATAAACCTCTTACAATGCCTGCTAGTTAGTAATGCTTGCTAAGTGTTATGATTATTACTGGGGAAGAACATTCTAGAAGCAGCAACTGCCTAGTGAGGCCATTTCGTGTTGTCTAGGAACAAAAGGAAAAGCAGGGCAGGAAAGAAATGAATAACTTAGCATTTCCATGCATTTTCTCCTGGCACCATTGGCAGTCTCATTTTACAGAGAAGGAAATTTAACCTCACGAAGATCAAGCACCTGAGCTGCCCACGGCTGGCACACACTCCAATGGACGCCATTTTTGTGGACTCCAGGGTTCTTGCTCCAGAGTTTGAGAGGTGGAGGTCTCCGGGGCATCCAGCCTGGCCCCTCCTCACCCTTCGAGTGCCTGGCTCTCCTCCCTCTGCCCTCTGGAGCCAAGCTGGTGAAGTCTCTGGCCAAGCCAAGGGGTGCAAGTTGGATCATCAGCCATGTTTTCAGGGGGTAGTTACCTGACTGTGAAAACAGCTTTCTTAACCACAGCAATTCACCCCACCAGGGGAGAGGGGAAGTCACTGTTTTTATTATAAACGGAATCTCAGAGGAGTTTAAGACTTAGCGGTGTTTGGTTTGGTTTGGTTTTTGAAAGGCCTGAGGTAGCACTTGGCATCTATTGCCCCAACCCAGTAGAAAGGAAGTTTCTTTTTGGTGTCAGATTAAAAGACTTCGATGTTCTTGGTTTGTATTTTTGTGGAAGAGGAACAACTCGCTGCCTCCACTGAACCTCCACCTCCCTTCTCCTCCTCCTATCCAGGTCTGGAGGTGGGGGGGCGGAGACAGGGTGGAGCCAAGGGGAGAGCTTCAGAGGCCACTTCCTGATTGCATGGTGTGAACCGAGCTCCTTAACCTCTCTGCTCCTGTTTTTCACATCTGTACCGCGAGAGCGATGCCTGTGACTTATCCAGGGGCCATTCCTACTCAGCATGAGTAGCTTTGAATTGCAGCCTCAGCCCTAACTTACTTGCCCAGCCCCTTCCAGCTATAGGAGCAAGTAACTTGCACCTGTGTCTATGAAATGGGAATATCATTACGGCCTTCGTGAGGATGAAGTAGAAAAAGTGCTTCAAATAATGCCCGTCACACGACAAGCGCTCGGAAACACTAGTGATTTTACGTTATCATTGCTGTTCGCCTAGATGATATGGTCAGTCTGGTTTCTGTGGGTGAGTAATGGAGAACTAAGTTGAATTTAGGGTGATGTTATGGAAAGACACAAATGTTGTTAAGAAACTTAGATTCAAGGATTCAACTTTGGAGTTAAAGAGGCCTAGGGAGCTGTCTAATTCAACCAAATCAAGTTATCCCATGGCAACCCGGGGCTCAGGCAGGTGCCTTACTCAGGTTTCACTGTGGCTGAACCGCAGTCCGGAAGGGCATGTTGAAGGTAGATCAATAAGCCGTCGGTGAGAAGGCTTCCCTTCAAGAAATACCCCAGCTTAACAGCCCCGATGCTGTTGTTCTAGAACTCTTGGAAAAGGCATGTGCAAACACATTAAGACCACATAGGATCATTCATTCTTCAGTGCACCTTAGGTTGTCACCAGCTTTGCAATGTGCTAACTGCTGGGAGCTGGATCCTGATGGCTACGACACAGGGCAGATAAACTGTGACCAAGGTAGTGGTGGCACCTGGAGCCCTTCTAAGTCAGTTCCAGCGTGGCTGGGGGTGGTGCAGCTGAGAAGGCACGAGGCAGCCTGTGGACTCCCCCAGTCCCTTTCCCAGGGACTCCAAACATGTGCCTCTTTATGGTCCAGCCAAGGCTGTCCTAGTTGTGAATCCACTCAGTTTGGGGCAGAGATTCCTCATCCTTCTTGACCACTCAGAGCCAAAAAATGCTCCAAAACTTAGGTCCGTGGCGCCTTGACATCAGTGGCTCATTTGCAAACTGGTTCAGCACATTGGGTTAAACCATTTCCCCACCCACGACATCTCTGGGTTACATTATTATTGCATTTGATTTTTAAGATCTGCCTCTAACTAGAAAGGACTTGGGCCAATTTATGCAGATACATCAAGTAAAACAAGGTGGTCTCCCACTGCCAACCTTAGGAAGCAAAGAAACGGGGAAGAAATGAGAGTGGGCCAGCACGTGCAGAGCACTCTGTTAACACGTTCAGCCTGTGTAACAGTGGGCCACGTTGGCCTTGCTGGGAGCACAGATGGCAGTCTGCTTCTTTAAGCAATCCTCTAAACGCCATTCTTGTTTTTAGCACTAATGAAGACAGAGAGGTATAATTTTCCCCCCAGTCAACTCCACAATGGTCTTGGAACCTCCACCCTTAAGGAGGCTGCTTTGCAGTGGGCTCTTTCTTTCAATCCCTGGCTTATTCATTTTGGATCAGTAAAGGATGACTACTAGGCACGCACACTCATCCGGGCCTTGGGAATGCAAGGGTTAGCCACACAGTCCCAGGCTCTCAGCTCATAGCACCCATCCTGTCCTGTGTGTGTTTGCACATTGTACATTTCAAGTTAAGTGCTGAGAAGTTCTCCAGGATCTCACCTTAATGTACGCAACAAAAGTGCTTTCGAGACAAGTACATCCCTCTGGTTCTAGGCAGGAACACACAAGGCTTCAAGTGCTCTCGACAGAGGGAGATTAACACAGGGATTTGCTTAAGGTGGTGGAAGACGGAAGACTCTAAGCAGAGGACAGTGAAGTGCCTCGATCAGCAGCCCTGCAGAGCCACCATCCCATCCCTCTTGGCTCGAGGTTGTGTCTCCAGAGCCCAGGGCCCAGGCTTTCCAGGTGCAAGCTGCAGCGAGGCCAGGCTGGCTGGAGGGAGCCTGAGCCACAGAGGAGAAGCAGTTTCTCCGGAAAGCCACCTAAGGCACAGTGGGAGAAACGCCCTGGCTTTGCCCTTTCTGCACTCTCCAGATGCCCATCAGGACCTCCTACCAGCCCACCGCACTTGGGCTGGCTTTCAGGGGAGCCTGAGACCCAGAGATGGGCTGCAGGGCCGGCCCTGTCCTTCCCCCTTCACGGTGTGGAGCAGAAGGCCCAGCTGTTGCTGTTGTTTACAACGCAAGCCACGGGCCGTGGAAAGAGCCCCTTGACAGAATGTCATACCAGAGTCTAGCATAGGAACTCACTCTAATGGTCAAGTGTAGTCAGAAATTCAATGCCAGTTTCTCTTGGAATAATAAAAGTAATATAATAATAATAATAATAATACCAACCACCACCATAAAATGCCTGAAATCACCATAAAATGCTGAATCCTTCCCCAACTTTTTTTTGTGCGCTCTCTCTCTCTCTCTCTCTTTAAAGATTTATTTATGGGGCCAGCACCGTGGTGCAGTAGGTTAATCCTCTGTCTGAGGTGCCAGCATCCCATATGGGCGCCGGTTCCAATCCTGGGTGCTCCTCTTCTGATATAGCTCTCTGCTATGGCCTGGGAGAGCAGTGGAAGATGGCCCAAGTGCTTGGGCCCCTGCACCTGTGTAAGAGACCCAGAAGAAGCTCCTGGCTCCTGGCTTCAGATTGGTGCAGCTCCAGCCGTTGTGGCCATTTGAGGAGTGAACCAGCAGATGAAAGATGCCCCCCCCCCCCCCCCGCCTCTCCTCTCTCTGCGTAACTCTGCCTTTCAAGTAAATAAATAAATAAATATTTTAAAAAATTTTTAATAAATATTTATTTACTTGAAAGGCAGAGTTACTGAAAGAAAGAGGGAGAAACAGAGAGAGAGGTCGTCCATCCTTTGGTTCATTCCCCAAATGGCCCCAACCACCAGAGCTGAGCCACTCTGAAGCCAGGAGCCAGAAACTTCTTCCAGGTCTCCTATGTGAATGCAGGGGCCCAAGCACTTGGGCCATCTTCTACTGCTTTCCCAGGCCACCAGCAGGGAGCTGTATTGGAAGTGGAGCAGCTGGGACTCGAACCAGCGCCTATATGGGATGCTGGTGCTGCAGGAGGATGTTTAACCTACTACATCACGGTGCCGCCCGCTTACCCCCAACTTTGCATATGTACAGAAACACACTTACTTGAAGCAGTCAACCCTGTTATTGGACCATTTTACAGGTGAAAATGTTGAGGCTGGGAAAAGGGATCACACACCCCAGGTCGTAAAGTGAGCAAGAGGTGAGACCAGAATTTCAATTGCACTCTGGCTGATTCCAAATCCTGTGTCCTCAGCCACTAAGTCCTGAACTCCTGAGGCTGCTGGGACAATGAGCTTTTGAGCTAAGCCAGCCCTGGGCCTGGGGAATGCTTGGGAGGAAAAGGCAAGCTGGACCAATTGATTCCTCTTGCTGGACTCGGGGATCAAACCCACCAAGCCCGGAGGAAGAATCCCATCTGGGCCCACTTCCTCCATGCGCACCAAGTAGCGTCTCAGCATCTGGAGCTGGCCGGAGGCCTAGGGGAAAGGCCAACAGGCTGTTGTGCAGAGAGCTTGAGCCAGTGACTTCAAGGGCAGTGTGTGCGCATTCTAAGATGTATACGGGCGTCCCCAGCATCAGGACACCCCACCCTTGCTCTTCCAGTGGTGTCAGATATGGTTTATTGCACCTGGGATGTTCCTGGCTGGCTTTGGCCTGTTGCTCCAAGGTACCAGATGTCAGAGGGTGCCTCTGTTGGTGGGCCGGGAACAACGCTCTGGAGCTCTGGGAAATCCTATCCCACCCCCACATGGTCTGTGACTCATCCAAACTGGGAAGGGGCTGGCAGGATGCAGACAGCGTGCATCTACTTCTTTGAAGACGTGTCCCTCTGGCCCTCCTTGGCAGTCTCCAGTAACTCCTAGATACCAGATAGCAAATCGCATCTTCTTGAGAATGTCAGATTATCCAGAGAAGAAAAGTCAAATACCGATGGGAAGCCGCGGGGCTGGGAGGATGGGGTTTTCTTTGCCTGCAATGCCTCCGAGTTTCTGATGTGGCTTTCACACTTGGTTGTAGTCAGGCCTCCGTATGTTACAGTGTTCGCAGCCTGGGACTCTGGCTTGATCACTCCCTAATCTCAATTTAATTGCTGTGGTCAATTTACCCTGCACTTCATAACCCACAGCTTGGTATATTGTTTAATATGGTTGACACACACTTTGCTTTAAATGTCAGCGCTGGCTGGGCCTGGGGACTTGGCAGGCTCCCTGGGAGAGATGGCGAGCAGTGGCATCATCTGCTGAACGTCTGGGATGCTGGTATGTTGGCTGCCACTCTTGTTGGCTTGAAGGCTCAACCACTGCCCGACGCTGAGCTAGGGGATGGAAATAGCCACCTCCTGCCCCGGGCGAAGGCCCGCTCAGCCCGGATCTACTCTTCTCACATTACCTCCTGCCTGGGGGCCCCTGCACACCATGGTGTTTGCAAAACACGCCCCCTCAGCTGGGAGAGCATGATGGAGTCCAGGCACCCATGGGGGTCCTGCAGCAGCCCCACTGCTGTGTGGGCCGGTCCTGATTGTGTGCTTGCTACCAAGACCCTAGGGGCAGCTCTTGGGTAAATATCACATTCTGGTTGAGGGATGGCAAGCAACATCAATGATGGCAGCTGTGTCGCGATGAGTCTGCCCATAACCGTCCCATGGTTAAACTCCACCAGCAAATCAGATGCGTTTTTGCACCCACTTGACTTCCATTCTTTCTGCTTCTAAATGATTCGAGTAGAAGCCTTTCACAGTGGCCTCACTGTGACAATGTACTGCAACTTTTGATGCAAACTTCTCTTCCATCCACAGGGCAAAGGTACTCAGAAGTGTGGTTGGCGTGCAGTGTCCCTGTCTCCTTTGTAGGACCCCTGACCCAAGCTGGCTGATGTATTTTTTCTTCTTGGAGAGTAGGGATTCAAATGAAGGGACAGCATTATCGAACCTGTGGTTGCCCCAGATGGTCACTGAAGACATGGGAACCATGGCTTGGCAGGTGGAGCGCAGGGTAGAGGGAGGTGGCTTGCAGAGAAAGGAAGAGGGATAGCGGCAGGAGACGGAGCGGAGCTATTTGGGAAGGCGCTCCAGTTCCTGGTTCTAGCCTTTCCAGAGGAGCCATGTTTTCCTGCCTTTGGCTTTCCTGCCTTGTGATAAATTCTTTGAATGCCATCATTTTGGGTTGGATCCAGCACTTTCTTTTTATTTATTTATTTTTGACAGGCAGAGTGGATAGTGAGAGAGAGAGAGACAGAGAGAAAGTTCTTCCTTTGCCGTTGGTTCACCCTCCAATGGCCACCGCGGCTGGCGCACCGCACTGATCCAAAGGCAGGAGCCAGGTGCTTCTCCTGGTCTCCCATGGGGTGCAGGGCCCAAGCACTTGGGCCATCCTCCACTGCCCTCCTGGGCCATAGCAGAGAGCTGGCCTGGAAGAGGGGCAACCAGGACAGAATCTGGCGCCCCGACTGGGACTAGAACCTGGTGTGCCGGCGCCGCAAGGCGGAGGATTAGCCTAGTGAGCCGCAGCGCGGGCACGGATCCATCACTTTGAACTGAGAGCACTGCCTTGACCAATGAGGTTGTGCTCAGCACAGAGACAGCCAGAAGCAAAGGCCAACTGAGCCTATTATTGTGAACTTGAACTTGGTATGTGGTTTTGTGGGGAATGGCTCTTAGGAGGGAGTCTGCTAAGGGGCTTCGGGTGGTAGAAATTTGTTCTGATTCTGGTGAGCTCCTCACCTTGCTCGGGCTTCTCCTTCTACCCTTGACATCTAGGACGTAGCAAGAATCTGCTCTCTGCTCCCCAGAGCACACAGCCAGCGGGGGGTTTGCTGCCCTCTCTGGCATTTCTGGGCAGGAAAGACCGTGGCAGGGTTGGGCTTGGGACTGGGAGTTCTCTGTGCTTAATTTGGCCTGGGACCCGCCCTGGATGGCTGGGCCTCCCATGTAACACGATACAAATCCGCTTAATTGAACATGACTCTTAATTGCCAAAATTACCTGTAACATTAGCTTCCTTCACAGCTGTGCCCTCTCCCAGGGCTGGTGCCTGTTCTCTGGGGATCACTGGGTCCCAGAAAGCCCAGCTCTAATGGGGCAGGCTGTCCATGCGCCTGGGAGCTCAGCATGGGGCCAGGACACTTCAGTACCAAGACCTTTAACTTGCTCTTCTCGGGATGCTCCTGGCCTCTCCTCCCACTTAGTTCTATTTCCTCCCTAAGGAGTCTTTCCTGGTTTCAAATGTTGGGGAAATCTTAGTTCCCTTGGAACCACTTCAGATCCTGGGAGTCAGGGCCCACGCCTGCCATTCAAGTGCATATCCCAGAGTTCCTAAAGCTGAATCCGTGGGCTCACTCAGCACTGCTGAGGGCTCCTAGTGACCGGAGGGGACAGGAGGCATGGAATGAATCCCAAGAAAGTGGTGACTACCACAGGCCACATGGTCTTGCCTCAAATGATCTTGTCTGCATTGAATAACATAAGAAAATAAAATAGCTGAAGTTGGAAAGAAAAGATAATACAGACTCATCACTTATCAGGGAAAGAGAAGACAAAAGTTAGATACACTGGTTCAGCCAGCAGATTGCGAATAACTTTAAAGTTGAATAATTTCAATATTGTATACTGCTGGGAAATGAACATGACAAAAAATGCAATGGGAGTGTACCTTGGTTGAGAAAACTTGACATAATTACAAACATTAGAAATGCATGTGGTTGTACCCGTTGACCCAACAATTCCACCCCAGGTATCTAGGCCAGGCAAGTGCTTGTATGTGGACCAAGGGAACAATGATTTCCAGGGCTGTGTTGTTTAGCAGGCAAGTAAGAAATAGTTCACAGGGCACTGTCCCGGGACCCCTCGCCTCCCCAGGATGTACTTCATGTCCCCAGTCTTTTGTGGTCAGCACGAACATTTCATGATGTTGGAGTAGAAATCCATGAGCAAGCTGGTGCCTCGGCTCACTAGGCTAACCCTCCACCTGCGGTGCTGACACTCTGGGTTCTAGTCCCGGTCTGGGTGCCGGTTCTGTCCTGGCTGCTCCTCTTCCAGGCCAGCTCTCTGCTGTGGCCCGGGAAGGCAGTGGAGGATGGCCCAAGTGCTTGGGCCTTGTACCCGCATGGGAGACCAGGAGGAAGCACCTGGCTCCTGGCTCCAGATCGGTGCAGTGCCAGCTGTAGCGGCCATTTCGGGGGTGAACCAACAGAAGGAAGACCTTTCTCTCTCTTTCTCTCACTGTCTAACTCTGCCTGTCAAATAATAATAATAAAAAAGAAATCCATGAGCAGACTTGGAAAACTCTGCAAGCTTTGCTGTTTGTGAAGAAAGTGCTGTGCAGATAGGTTCAGTAGGATATAAGCTCTCCCAGGGGTGGAGGGGGGCGTCCGGTACAGCAGTCCAGGCTCCTTCACAGCTGATCCCGTATCAGCGTATACAGGTCAGAGTCTCCACTCTACTCTCCACACCAGCTGCCTGCTGAGAGCACCCTCAGAGGCAGCAGGTGAGGGTCCAAATAGTTGGGCCCCTGCCCCTCATATGGGAGACCTGGATTGAGTTCTGGGTCCCTGACTTCATCCTGGCCAAGTTCCAGCTGTTGCAGGCATCTGGGGGCGAGAACCAGTGGATGGAAGATCTTCCTCTGTCTCTGTTTCTCTCTCTGCTTTTCAAATAAAATGAAAGCAAATAATAAGTAAAAAAGAAACTATATGCAAGAAACATATGACAAATAAGACTGCAAAACAAATCCAAAGCAAAAGGATATATTTCCATAGGTACATAGAAAAGCTATTTTCAATATATTTCCATAAATGCATGAAAATTTATAAAACACTAGGATGGAAACCAATAAAACTGATGATAGAAGTCACTCCTAGCAAGTGGCATGAGGTTAGGGGAGGTGGGCAAGAAGGCTCCATGCCATATTATCAAGTGTCTGACTAATGTGTTAACGTGCTATTTAGAAAATTAAAGGCAAATTTTGGGGCCAGCATTGTGGCATAGCAGGTAAAACTGCTGCCTGCGATACCGGCACCCCACATGGGCTCTGGCTGGTGTCCCAGCTGCTCCACTTCAAATCCAGCTCCCTGCTAATGGCCTGGGATAAGCCATGGAGAATGGCCCACCCACATGGGAGACCCAGTTGAATCTCCTGGCTCCTGGCTCTTGTCTTCAGCCTCACTCAGTCCCGGTCGTTGTGGTTATCTGAGGAGTGAACCAGTAGATGGAAGATCTTTCTATGTCTATGTCTCTCCTTCTCTCTCTATAACTCTGACTTTCAAATCAATAAATAAACCTTAGGAAAAAAAAAATGAAAGACAAAGTTATTTAATACTTAAACCCCTGCTTCAAACAGAGTTAAGGTTTTTAAAACAATGAAGCAAATGTGTTGGTCAGTTTGGGTACTATTCTACTTTTATATTCATCTATATTCTCCATAGTAAAAAGTTAAGAATTAAAAAACAAATAATAAATGAACTTGACATATAGAAGTGCTCACTTCACAGAAACATACATGTTGTTAAGCACTAGATTAATGCTCTCAAGATAAATATACAGATCACACCCTTTTGTACTGTGACATGGTCTTTTGGCGATGATGTTTTAAAACTTTAATTGTGAGTACTTTCAGCTTTGTGTGTGGTTTAAATGTTATTTATTTTACTTATTTGTAAGGCAGAGAAGTGGGGAGAGAGAGAGAGAGAGAGAGAGAGAGAGAGACAGCGCTTCCATCTGCTGTTTTACTCCCCGGATGCCCACAGCAGCTGAGGCTGAGCCAGTCCTTATCTGGGAGCCAGGCATTAAATCTGCGTCTCCCTCGTGGGTGACAGGGACCCGGGACCCAGGTGCCTGAGCCGTCAGCTGCTGTCTCCCCGCACATCAGCAGGAAGCTGCAATGGGAACCAGAGCTGCATCTGGAACCCTGGCATCTGATGGGTGTGGGCATCTCAGGCAGCGTCTTCACCGCCAGGCCACACACCTGCCCTGTGGGTGCTTGTCAGTGAAGTCACTTGTGGGGACTTTGGGCTGTTGCAGAGTCCCTGACCCTGTTCCTGGTGGAACAGGAAGTTCTTTTCAGGAACTGGTATTTGAACAAGCTTTGAACTAGGAAATCTTTGCCTGGTGGATTAGGAGGGGGAGAGAGAGAGAGAGAGGCGTGTGGGACAGAGGGCATGGCATGGTCACAGAGGCATAGACCAGCGAGGTGCATTTGGTGGGCAGTCATGAGCAGCCCCATTTCATTGGGTACAAACGACACGTGGCAGAGAAGGAAGTTACAGAAACCGCCTATGGATGTTCAGGCTCCATTCTGCAGGCACCTGGGAGAGCTTTGAGACTGGCAATGTCAAGGCCAGCTTCAGCTTCCAGAAACATCCCTCCAAGGCACGCAGGAGCCTGCTGCGATTCCCAGAGCTCCCCTGTCGTGATGCGGCAGCGCCGTACGGCCCTCAGCCTGTATTGTCCAAGCATTGGTTCCCTGATACCTTGGCAAAGGCGGAGAGGTTAAGGAATTTGCCCAAAGTCACACATCTAGGGAACTGCAGAGCGTGGTCTCGGACACAGCCAATTGCTCTCAACCAGGGCTCCAGGCAGGTCCCGACTACCGCGTTTAGATTCGCCCAGTTATTTCAGAAGACAGCTTTATGCCAATATTATAAACACAAGAGCTGTGTACTTTCTATTACCCATCAGAATAAAAATCAATCTATTAAAACACTGGCCGACGGGAGCCTTTGGGATGTGAACCTTGGCAGTGGCCTGATAGGAGCCCCCTGTGGGAGGTTTGGGCACTAGGATGGTGTAGCGAGCGGCTGGAGTGTGGCCAGGGCCTCTGCACACCTGTCCCCCCACCCCTCGCCTCCCACGCCACATCCGGCTGTCACCCCTGGGCTGTTCAGTGAGCTACCCAGGAGATGCTACTGAAGGAGGTGCTTGAGAGCTGGGTTCTGTCGGAGAGAGCCGGGTGGGAGCAGGGATGGGGGCCAAGGACTCGGTCGTGGATGGGCGAGGAAGGGCTCCGGTTCAGGGAGCTGAGGAAGTGCGCAGTTCGCCTCGTGGGAGAATGGGAATTCCTGGAGTGTGCAGCAGAGAAGCAGAGAGAAGGCCAGGAAGGCGGCTGTCCTCACGGCCCTGTGTGCAGGCCTGGCCCGGAGCCCGGGAGGGCTGGAGAGCACCAGGAAGGGGACAGCAGGGCTGCATGGGCACCACCCCCCAGCAGGTTAACTGACTGTGCCCCAGCGGGACTGTGCAGGCTGAGCCCAGGGGACGGCAGTCTGTGGCCTGCGTTCTCCCGAGCTGTTCCCAGGACAATCGCCCTCCTGGCCTGTCCCAGCTCCCTGGGCCACCTGGGACATCTGACAGCTGGCATACCACATGCCTTTCTACCCCCCAGGAGGACAGAGGGACCATCTATGGCCGACGACAAATGTGGGGTGGGGACACGGAAGCTGTCTGCCTTAAAGAACACTGGGTCTCCTGGCTACACACCTCCTTTATTAAAATTGAAGTTTCTGGCCGGCGCCGCGGCTCACTAGGCTAATCCTCCGCCTAGCGGCGCCGGCACACCGGGTTCTAGTCCCGGTCGGGGAGCCGGATTCTGTCCCGGTTGCCCCTCTTCCAGGCCAGCCCTCTGCTGTGGCCAGGGAGTGCAGTGGAGGATGGCCCAGGTGCTTGGGCCCTGCACCCCATGGGAGACCAGGAAAAGCACCTGGCTCCTGGCTCCTGCCATCGGATCAGCGCGGTGCGCCGGCAGCAGCGCGCCGGCCGCGGCGGCCATTGGAGGGTGAACCAATGGCAAAAGGAAGACCTTTCTCTCTGTCTCTCTCTCTCTGTCCACTCTGCCTGTCAAAAAAAAAAAAAAAAAAAAAAAAAAAAGGCACATTCTCAAACTTGATTCTAAAAAAATATAATAGCAAATTTGAGCTGCCTCTGAAAAATAAATAAAAAAAAAAAAAAAAGAAATTGAAATTTCTAAGTTGAGATGTGAACACGGCCACGGAGGAGACAGGGGTGTAAGTACCAGGCAGGGGAGGTCCACATAAAGCATTGGAAGTCCTGGAGGCTCACGCTTCCGGGAGTCGGCACAGACACCTGTGTTTCCGTTCGCCGTGCTGTGTTCTTCCACGCAGCTAAGAGAACTCCAGCACCTGGGCCCCACGTCTCGGATTAATCCTGGCGTCCAGGGCCCAGCCGCACTGCCTCGTGGCCCACCCCTTCGCTGCTCCCCACCCCCTGTGCCGTCAGGGAGGCCCCGGGTTCCAGAAGCACCCGGGAGGCAGCAGCCAGCAGGTGACGCCTGGCTGTGGGCTGGGCAGGGGCTGCCAGCTGCGGGGGGAGCTGTGCCTTGCCTCAGAATGGCCGCCGCACGCCGCCTCTGTAAGTAGGCCATCGGTGGTTGGATGTGTCAGAAGTCTCATCCAACCTCTGGGCATATTTATACAATTAGAGCAGCCGGCAAAAGAAAAACAGCACGGTGACAAATTGGGCTCGCGCACTCTGATTAACTTGTTAAGCTAAATAAATTGCGTAGGAAACGTGCCCTGTTTGAATTTATGAAATTGCTTCTCATCAAGATAGATGGCGGCTGGGCCAGTCTGGGGCAGGCAGCTGGTCCATGCTCCGGCCGGCATTAGGTGTGAGTCTGAAAGAAAGGGACAGTCATCCTCTGCTCGAAACAAAACAATGACTCAATCCCCACCCCACCCTGACAGCAGCAAGCCAGGCCGCTGTGTCATTGGTCAAAGCTTGTAGTTGCTAACTTGCTCTGATGTCCTCCACTCCTGTTAATGCAGAATTGAGGCAGCGAGCTGACTGCCATCCCCCAGCATGTTCTGGGTCTTTCTGGGTGTTGAAGAACAGGACAACTGGCAAAACGATTTACAAACCGGATACAAATCGTTTACAAACCGGATAGATCCAGCCTGCATCTTTAGCCACTGAGAACGACCTGGGGGTGGGCTGGGCCTGACCGTGTTGAATTCTGTCCAATGCTAACACGCAGTAGCAAACATTTATCAAGTATTTGCTCTGCTGGGACCTATGCTGAATGCTTTTAAGTCAATTATCTTATTAAATCCCCACAGCGGCCCTCTGACAAAAGTGCTACTCTTGCTGTATTCCTATTTTCCCCATGAGGACGTAGAAGAGCACCATAGATCCAGCAAACAGCAATGCCACCATCCCAACCCAGGTGGGTCTGTTCGCAGTCTGCAATGCCAGCCTTGCCCTGTGCTGCCTACATCATCGGACTTCCTGGGCTACATGGTCTGAAACGTGGCTGTGAGACACTGTGGGGAGCAACTCGGACTAGACTGTTACTGGAATTAAGACTTATTCTATGCATCTGCTCTCCCACAATATGGCGCTGGGAGAGGAGGAAACAGCTTCTACACAGCTGCCTCCAGTTCAACCAATAAACAGCAGGACCTGCTCCTGATTGCAGGAGAGCAGCGTACTCGTACTCGGCGTGTGGGTAGCAGAGTTGGGATTGGTGGAAGAGGACTATAAAGGAGGAGAGAGACAACATGCACCAGGAACATCTAAGAGGAACACCTGTGCAGCCCCCGAGAAGTGGGGAAAGTGGCAGGGGGAACCGCCCTTCCACGGAGGTGGAAGGGTCGGTAGCCAACCCGGGAAGAACCAGCAGCAAACCCGGGGAGGGCCGAGCAGACGAAAGAACAACGCAGGGTTTAGTGTCGTTCCTCCGTGAAGAGGGGGAGCGACAGACACCAATGACATTGACATTCTATGCCATCCAGCTTGTGGGCTTTGCTGGGATAGCGCGTTATCTGAAAATGAGTATGAACAGGGATTGTCACCCCCCAACCCAGAAAAATCAAATGAGTCAGCTCACCTCTGCCTTGCCCGGTCTGATGCTGTATGTAGCAGGTATATAGCAGTTACAGACAGCGAGTGCCCCACTAACTGTTGACAGCTGATCTTATAGCACCGGTCCTCTGTGTCTGGCCCTGCTCTAAGTACTTGGCCTGCACCAATGTATTTCATCTTTCCCTCAACCCTAGGAGCTGGAGTCCATGCTCCTGAGCAAGAAACTAAGGCCCTGGAGGAGAAGTTAATGCTGCAGGTCACTCAGTTGCCTTGGAACTCCAGAAGCCCCGGGCTGGAACGCATATCCTGACAGCAGGGCAAAGCAAGGCGGGTCCTGTGTGCTCCCCAGCAGGAGCCTGCAAGGTCAAAGCCTTCCCCTTTTCACTCTGGGGCTGATCCTTGGGGCTGGGTCGGGCAATGCCCAGCATTCTGGGAAGGTGGGGTAGCCTGCCTCGCTCCCAGAGAACTCGGCTTCTGCAGGGCCACTATCCAGTGAGCTGGGGAGCTGGTGGCTTGTCACAGGAAACTCCTCCCGCAAAGCTCTGCTACAGGAAGCTGTGGCTCTGCCAGCAGGGATGGAGAAGCTCCTGGAAGATGAGGCAATCAGGAACATTAGGGCAATGGGCACACACACACACACACACACGCACACGCACACACACACACACCAGTGCTTTCCCGTTGCACTGGAGTCGAGGGCTCAACTCCAGGGATCCAGGGGAGTCCCAGGAGGGGCTGGGACTGGTTCCCTGCTCGCAAGCTATGGATCTGCCCCCAGAGTAACTTAGGTCGGCCAGTGTCGCATGCTTGTCTTGCAGCTGGCAGGGTTAGGCCTGACCAGGCTGGGGCAGAAGTGTGGTTTGTAGAGAACATGTGTTTGGGATGGAAATGGGACCCAATTTTCTCTAGAAGCAAAGAGCTTTCTGAAAGAACGGTGGCTTGTCCTGTCTTACACAAAGTGGTGCTCTGGCAGACACCGTGTGCCATTAGAGATCTGGGGCTTTAGCAGGGCCTGTATTCCTTCGCTCATTCAGCAAAGTGCACCAGGGACTACGTGATACCTGGAGACATAGCAATGAATAGAACTGATACAGGCCCTCTGGCATAAACGACCTAGGCAAGGGCAGACAGACGGACACAGAGCCACGCGTGCAAATGCAAAGGTTGTTCCTCTGTGACGTGCACTACAGAGGAAGGCAGCCCAATGCTTTGGGAGCCTAAAGGGAAAAAGTATGTGGTCAGCAAAGTTAGAGAAGGCTTTCCAAAGAAAAAGACACTCAGGCTGAGACCTAAGGCACGAGAAGAGCTCACAAAACAAGGGAGAGACGGAGAAGAAAAACAACATGGGCCAAGGGAGTCATTAGGATAAACTTCTCTTACTGTAGGTGACAGTCATTGCAGGTGCAAGGGCCCAGTGGCAGCTGGCAGCATGGCTGCCACAGCTGGGGTGCAGAGGATGGGGTTGGTCTGTCACGCTGGGCAGAGTCCACACTAGGCTGGGCCACGCTGGCCACGCCAAGGCCATGCAAGAGGTTGATTTTCTTTTAATCACAAAAGCAATGAGAAACTATTAAATGATTTTAAGAATGCAAATGAGAGGGTGGGAGTAGAAGTAGGAGGAGGGCAGTGCCATACCCATTTGTGTTTAGCAAAGACTGCAACTGCCCGGCCTCATCTCTTCTTGGCAGAACTCCAGGCACGGGCTGGCTGTTTACAACGTGGAGGCTCATGGGAGGATGACTCTGGGTGCCGTGTCCTGGCACAGAGCCTGGGAGAAGACCCAAGTGGAAAAACAGTCAGTGATCTCAGCAATCTGGGGACACCGCAGCTTGAAGGCACCAAATCCAGCAGGTTGGGAACCTTGAGTGTGGATGTCCCCAAGTACCACAGCCTCCAAGTTGGGTTTTGCTGTCTGTTGCTAACAGAAGCCACCACCTGCTGTTTCCCAGGGTGTGTATTAGCAGGAAGCTAGAGTCAGGAGCCAGAGCCAGATCTCCAACCCAAACTCAGACACCAGGAGATGAGATGTGGGTGTCCCAATGGCACCCTGACCAGTAAGCCAAATGTCTGCCCCTACATTTATTGTTTAATCCCATCTTCCACAAACTACTTGGAGTGCCCTCGAGTTCTGCAAACACCTAGGACTGCCTGTGGCTGGTGCATTCTCAGACTCAATGACACCTCCTCGGTGTGGTCTTCCAGGACATAGGAGGTTAACTCCTGCGAACCTCGATGGCAGCCCTTGCTTTGTGCACTTCTGTTTTGTCTGGTTGCAGCCACCCACTAGAATAGGTGTGCTGGTCCCTACACATCCCCAGCACCTAGCAGCAGCTGGAGCAGAACGCATGTGCCATGGATATTTGTCGGGTGAGCAAATGACCTCTTCCAACGTCCCGAAGGCCAACTGAGTTTGACCAATATGAATCAGACTGGTTCCCCTGGTTTGGCTCGATCAACAGGTATTGCTGGCTATTTAAATTCTGGTTTTAGATCTCGAGTCTGTCCCCGTCTGGGAGGCTGTTTAATATTCAGTCACTCATTCACTCATTCAATAAATATTTATTTATTCGCAGCTTGTTATGTGTGAGGCAGTCCGCTGATGATTCCTAATTGGGCTATTTTTTCCCCTGTTGAATTTCAATTGAGAAAGAAAAAAGCAATTGCAGCATTTTTCAAGGCAAAACAAGCCATAGAACAACCACAGACCGCAAACAACAAAACAATCTTTCATGAGGCTAATTAGTCCTAAGCCTTAAAAAAAATAATAATAATAATTGCCAATTCTGGAGCCATCCTCGAAGGCTTTTGGAATTGAATAGCAATCAGGATCCTTCTGCCTTCCAAAGCAGGCGCTCGGAGAAAAGCAAGGCGCGCTCAAGTTGTGTACTTTTTGTGACTCTGATTTGGCTGAATTTCCTTCTGATAAAGAAAATTTTCGGGACGTTGATGGGCGAGGGGAGCACATTTCTCGCACACCCGGATTCTTTCAACAGTCTTCGTGATCCACATTCGGTCTCATCATCACAAGGGTTTCTTTCTGTTTAAAACCCAGAAGGGGTAGCTGACATCTTTTATCAAAAAGACAGACAATCCTTATCCCCTGACAATTCCAGATTATGGATCCCGGGAGACGCTCCTTACACTGGTATTTTATCACTGGAATCAGAGCGGCTGCTGTTTATTTTCTGAACCTCCGCGTAGTTTTCAAGGTGTTGCCAGCAGGGCCTGGGCTGACAGTGACACGTGTTATTGTCACATTGCTAGATCTAAAAGAAAACACCAGATAAATAAATATCAGTGTTTTCTTGGATCTCTCTTTGCTATCGTGGGCACCGGAGGCACTGGCATTTGTTAATTCACGGATCTGCTCCGTTTGGTGAAGCGCTTTCCCCTTTCATCTCATGGAGCACAGGAGGAGGGGCCTGGTAGATGGGCACAGGCTAGGGCGGCCATTGCATCCAGGCCCTAGGCTGGGCGAGGGACAGAGGGTGGCAGCGAGGGCTGGCCTGGCTGCCGCTCGGGACTGGCTTCCCATCCCTCTCCCCCATGGGTTTCAGGCCACAGGAGCTGGGGTTCCGATGGGGCAGGTTGCTCAATCTTGGAGTCTCCTCTTTGGCCTCTGTAGCACGGGACGGTGGAAGCTTCTCTCCTCCATCCTAGGTTGGTGAGATGCCCCACGTCCCTGGGATGTGCCCCTCGCTCTCCTCCAGACACTGGCCGCTCATGCCCCACTCTGCCCTGTTCTCTTCTCACCTTTGGCCTCTGTTAGATCTCCTTGTCCTAGCTGAAGGCGCGAAGTCCATGCACTCTGACCCCATGGGCCGCATCCAGCCTGCTGCTGGATTCGGGGTCTCACAGGAACACAGCTGTGACCAGTCTTTCATGTCTCAGGTCAGAGGGGAGTAGTTTCCGCAGTGACAATATGGCCCGCGAGGCCCTAAGACATACACCATCTGGCCCTCTGCTGAAGTTTGCCCGCCCTGCTCTGCTCTAGATGTCTTCTGGGGCCTGCGTTACCCGGATTCCATGGACTCTTTTTTTTTACATTTTTTTTTTTTGACAGGCAGAGTGGACAGAGAGAGAGAGAGAGACAGAGAGAAAGGTCTTCCTTTACCGTTGGTTCACCCTCCAATGGCCGCCGCGGCTGGTGCACCGCGCTGATCCGATGGCAGGAGCCAGGTGTTTCTCCTGGTCTCCCATGGGGTGCAGGGCCCAAGCACTTGGGCCATCCTCCACTGCACTCCCTGGCTACAGCAGAGAGCTGGCCTGGAAGAGGGGCAACCGGGACAGAATCCGGCACCCCTACCGGGACTAGAACCCAGTGTGCCGGCGCCGCAAGGCGGAGGATTAGCCTAGTGAGCCGCGGCGCCGGCCTTCCATGGACTCTTGAAGACCCAAACCTCAGTTCTTGATCACCTTGGTGCTCCATGGCGTGCGTGACTTTTTTTTAAGATTTATTTACAATAACAAATTTTATTATGTTACTATAAGTGAGAGGTAGAGCTACAGAAGAAGAGAAAGAGAGAGAGAGAGAGAGAGAGAGAGAGAGGTTTTCCGTCCACAGATTCACTCCCCAAATGGCTGCAATGACTGGAGCTGGGCTGATCTGGAGCCAGGAGCCAGGAGCCAGGAGCCAGGAGCTTCTTCCGGGTCTCCCACGTGGGTGCAGAGACCCAAGGACAGGCCATAGCAGAGAGCTGGATCGGAAGTGGGGCAGCTGGGACTCAAACTGGTGCCCATATGGGGTGCTGGCAGTGCAGGCTAAGGCTACTTGATATTTTTTTAACGCAAAAACAATTCCATGATCAAATAAATTTGGAAATCCTAAGAGAAACCACCTTTCTCTCCACACAGCTTCTCGGGCGTGTTTAGTGTGCTGCTGTGCCCGGGGGGTCTCCAAGGTGGGGAGGTGGCTTGCAGTACTTGTATTCCTCTTGTAGGTCACTAGGTGCTTCAGAGCCGGACTCCTTATCTCTCACTACTCTCTCTCTCTCTCTCTCTCAGTACATTCCTCTGCCATCATAGCTTAAGAATAAATTACATTTTTATCTGAAAATTTAATTTCTAGTCTGCATCTCTCCCCTGTCGCTTTCCTCCACAACTGACTGATAGATACCTCAGATTTAATATGCCCCATCTCACCCTGCCCTACTGCTGTCACTGTCCACCTGCAGAAGTAGCAACACCACTGACCAGATGCTGAGGTCAAAAACCACGGATCTGCCTTGAGTTCCCTCTTCCCAGCGCCCCCTCTGTCTAATCCATCTGCGTGTCTGTCATCTCCCTTCACCGTTGCAGCCTGTGCAGGTCCACTTCTCGCCAGCTGCTCTGTGTGCAGACAAAGCCGGGGCACCAGCAGCAGCAGTAACCCTTCCTGGGACTCCTGCCCCAGCCTCTGGGTCACACTGCCTGCCCCTGCCGCTGCCCCCTTGGGACTCCTCCGATGCACAGTGCACTGGGTGAGCTTCTCTAAAACTCAAACCCAGGCGCGTGGCTCTCTGGCTTTAAGGAAAACATTTCTGTCCCAATCAGAATAAGACACAAACTTCTTGGGTGTTTTTTTAGACCCCCGCGTAATGAAGCCTTTGCTTATCTTTCACCTCTGGACTATTCTGTGCCCCAAACCAAGTAACCCAGGGCCTTTGCACATGCTAATCCTTCAACTCGGAAAGTTCACCATCTTTCCACCTTGCCCTCCCCACGCTCCTTTGTTGAAGAACTCCTCTGACTCCTCATCACTGCACAGGGGACAAGCTCACAGGCCCTCACCAACGCTCTTGCCAACTGGCCTCACATACCCAATTTCTTTGTACCACACTAGTGGACTTTTGCATCTCTGTAGCTCCTGGTGGAGTGCACAGCTATCTTGTTTATCTATTGTTTTCATGCTTATTCTCTGTCTGCCACCAAATGGACCAATGGACAGGAAGCAGAGGACTTTCTTCCTGTTTCCCATGTTTTAATTATAGTACTGACAGCGGGGATCCAAAGCCTGAAGCTGCGCCAGGCACATGGCGCCTCTGACAGTAACCACTTGGTGACAGGTGGACTCGTAGCCGGCTTAGTGCAGAGCGCCCTGCGTACTGTGGCTGTTTGCTTCAACAATACCAGCAGTGCTGAACATTCAGGAAGGATTGTCCAGACTGGGCTGCACACTTTTCATTCATTAGCTCATGCTGTTCTCCCAATTAATCGACAGAGTTCCTGAGCAGGTCCTATTTTGCTTCCCACTTCACAGATGAGGAAACTGAAAATGTCCTCGTTCCTTGAAGCTGTGTTAGGCAGAGCCGCAAGATGCTCCTAGAGACCCCTGGACCCCACGCTGCAGTGCCTGCAATTGAGTTCTGCCTGGGCTGCGGACTTCAGCTTCCTGCTAACGCACAGGTGATGGCTCAAGTAGTTCAGTCCCTGCTCCCACGTGGGAGACCCAGATTGAATTCCCGGCTTCTGGCTTTGGTCCTGGATGTTGTGAGCATTTGGGGAATGACCCAGAAGATGGGCGATGTCTGTGTCTAACCCTCTTTCTGTCTTTAAAAAAATAAAATAAGTCAATAAAACTTTTAAAAAAATATAAAAACCAAAATTATTTTTTAAAAAATTTATTTACTTACTTGAAAGGCAGAACTACAGAGAGGCAGAGGCAGAGAGAGAGAGAGAGAGAGAGAGGTCTTTCATCTGCTGGTTCACTCCCCAGATGGCTGTAACGGCTGGAGCTCTGCTGATCCGAAGCCAGGAGCCAGGAGCTTCCTCTGGCTCTGCGTGGGGCCCAAGAGTTTGGGCCATCTTCTACTGCCTTCCCAGGCTATAACAGAGAGCTGGATCAGAAGTGGAGCAGTGAGGACTCGAACTGGTATCCAATATGGGATGCCGGCACTGCAGGCAGTGGCTTTACCGGCTGTGCCACGGCGCTGGCACCCCAAACCAAAATTCCATTCTCACTTGAAACAATCAGGTATGACTTTTACCATTGCTTTACCTCTCGTAGCAAGTGGTTCCACCCTACCTATTAGTAAATGAGTGAATATTTGTTAAATGCTTGCATCTGTGCCTAGCTCAGAGTAAGTGATTTATGATTTTGGTTAAATACACAGATATATGAGGATACTTTGAAAAGTTCATGAAAACCAGCCATTTGGCATACCACATCCCACACTGGAGTGCTTGGGTTGGCATGCCAGCTCCAGTCCTGTTTCCAGTTTTCTGCTGATGTGCACCTTAGGAGGCTGCAAGTGGTGGATGCTGGAGTAGCTGGCCCTGCCATGCATGGATGAGCCCCGGATTGAGTTCCAGGATGCCAGCTTCTATCTGGCCCAGTCTTGGCTTTTGCAGGCATTTGCACAGTGACCTGACAGAGGGGAGGCCCCTCTGCCTCAGTCTTTGTGCCTTTCAAATAAATAAAATAAATAAATAAAAATTTTTATACAAGTAAATGGAAAACTGAAATGAAAAGACACATTGATTTTGGTGGCAGGGCGAGTTTTTTCCTTGAGCAGAGACGCCTGCAAGAGCAGCGGTGGCTGAGCCTGGCTCTGAGTCATCCTTACCTGATTACAGGTGCATGACACTGAATCAGCATCATGCCCTCCCTCCAAGAGCGTTTAGCCCTATCTTTAACACCTCTCTAACACCTGCTAATCTCCTCTTTTAGCAGGTACAGTTCCTGGAACTAACCTAAGGCTCAAAGTTGCTGGCAGGCAATGGTATCTCTCAGGCAAGTAAGAACATAGCTTTGCATAAGATTTCATACTCAGAGCATTTGCATACAAAACATAATGCTATCATGCATATTTAAATATTCATGGTTTCTATTATTATGATACACTTGTACTTATGACAGAGGGTAATGCCTTTCAATTATAGTACTGACAGCAAAGTTTTCCTTAAAAATGAAGTGATTTAAATTAAAAGTTAGTTTAGAATGCACATCTACCACAAACCTAGCAATTCCACTCCTTACTCAAGAGAAATAAAAGATTTATATCTAAAAGTTCGTAGCAGTATTACTTATGATATCCAAATATTAAAAATTCTCTCAAGTTGTCCATCAACAGGTGGTTAGGTAAAGAATGGTGGTGCATCCACGCACTGGAGAACCACTCAGTCGTAATAAAGAACAAATCTCTAAGGCACACACAGTATGATGGATTTCAAAAGCATATGTTAACGCAGAGGAATCAAAAACAAAATTTTTGTTCAGAAAACAAGAGTAAGGAGGTAGTAAGAGTCCTTGCATGTGGGCACAGATGGCCATCCAGGAGCCCAGGAGCACTCGTTGGAGACCAAGGGAGATTGCCATCTTGATGGTAGACAAGGTGCCATGGGTCTGTGTGCCGGTCCGTCCAAAGTCATGGCGATGTCCACTTACGACAGGGGCATCTTCCTGTTTGTAGAAGGCAGTTATTAAGAGTTTAAAGGAAAAGCTAGGTAAGTAATGAAGTAGCTAGCTTGGGCAGGTGCTGAAGGAATGACTGGGCTTTAGGAAGCCCTGCACTGGAGCTCCTCCCCCTAGCAGGACATCTATCCTTAGTTCCTCTTCTTCCTGTGACCATGTCCACATCAGAGTTGCCTATGTTCAATATCTGGCACTAGCTCCTGACTCCAGCTTCCTGCCAATGCACAACGTGGGAAGCAACAAGTGGTGACTCAAGTAATTCAGTTCCTGCTACACATGTGGGAGACCTGGACTGATTTTCTGGCTCTTGGCTTCAGCCTAGCCCAATCTTGGCATTGCAGTTATTTGGGGGAGTGAAGCAATGAATGGGATCTCGCTCACTCGCTCGCTCTCAAATTAACAACAACAGGCCGGCGCCGTGGCTCAATAGGCTAATCCTCCACCTTGTGGCGCCGGCACACCGGGTTCTAGTCCCGGTTGGGGCGCCGGATTCTGTCCCGGTTGCCCCTCTTCCAGGCCAGCTCTCTGCTATGGCCAGGGAGTGCAGTGGAGGATGGCCCAGGTGCTTGGGCCCTGCACCCCATGGGAGACCAGGAAAAGCACCTGGCTCCTGGCTCCTGCCAGGATCAGCGCGGTGCGCCGGCTGCAGCGGCGGCCATTGGAGGGTGAACCAACGGCAAAGGAAGACCTTTCTCTCTCTGTCTCTCTCTCTCACTGTCCACTCTGCCTGTCAAAAAAAAAAAAAAATTAACAACAACAACAACAACAAATATTTCTCTCTTAAAATTATTATTAGTTTCAATGGTGGTCAATTGCATATAGCATTTGCCATCCAAACTGTTTTTAAGTGTATGGTTCAATGGCGTTGAGAGCATTCATGCTAGCATGCACCCACTGCTGCCATTCACCTCAGAACTCGTACCTTGCAGAACTGAAACTGTGTCCTCATTAACCACCAACTCCCCATTCCCACTGTCTCCCAGTCCCAGGATGGCAACCACCATCCTACTTTCTGTCTTTATATATCTGATATTCTAGATACTTCCTGCAAGCCATACCGTATTTGTCTTTTTGTGGCTAACTTATCTCACTTAACGCAATCCCCATATACTTTTATAAAACCCGCTAGGTTTCTGATCCATCTGGAGTGTGTGTGTGTGTGTGTGTGTGTGGTATAGGTAATAATTTAATTTTCTTCCTCCTGACAAGTAAGCTGATGAGTTGGGGAAGGGGCAGGGAGTCGGGAAGGACTCCCAACACCCCCGCTGTGCGCACCATGCAAATCCCACCAACTTCTCTGTGGCTTCAACATGGCCGGAGACTGGGCACAACTACTCCTCATCATGCAGCCAAGTCTAACCTCACATCAGGCACCAGATGCCATGACACTGTCTTGGAGATGACCAAGAGGTGGAGGTGCACTGCAGCGCCACCCCAAATCCTGTCTCCTCCGGATCTTTCATCAGGCCCTGCCCTGAGCACCCCAGCACACATCTGTGTGTGTCCTATCTTTTTGCCTTTTTACACCTGCACCTCCCTGTTGAATTTTTAAAAGAGCCTGGGCTCTCCCAGCCCGGCAAGGGCTCTTGTTTCCCCCACAACATAATTTAAGTGTCCTCATCCCCACAACCAGATCACTTTCCCAGCATCTTTTATTGAAGAGGCCATTTCTGTTCCGATCCTGTGACGGCCCTCACTCTTGTAAACTGTGTTCTAGCACAATCGCCTGCTCTTTGGATTCCTCTCCCTTTGATGCATTGGTTTGCTCCTAGACCAGGTCCACACTGTGTTGATTGCTTAAGCTCAGACCTTGTCCATCATAAGCCTAGGAGCCAGCTCTGCCCTGGCTTCCTGTCGGCAGCTTTGCAGCCGTCTCAAGTCTATGGGGTGCTCCCTGGGCTCCCCCAAACTCATGCGTCTCTCCTTTCCCAAGGGAGTGTGTGCAGGATCACAGTCTGGGGGTGGGGCAGGAGGGCCCAGACCGTGCTTGTCAGATTGCACAAACCTTGATGGTGCAGAGGATCCCCACCTGCTGCAGGGCTGTGGCTAGCAGGAGGTCAAGGGGCCAGTGGGCTGCCCTTGCCTTGGAAGAATTTGGAGCGAGGGAACTAAGGCTCTCTGGGACAGTCTGAATCTCTCCCTATGGAGGAGCTTTGCCATAACTCAGGGCATCCTAAGGCAAACTTCAAGATAAGGCAAGTTAATCTTGGTTCCCCTCCAAGGACATTGGGTACTGACATGCAAAACAGGATCTACTCGAAGTTCATGTCAGCAGGGGGCCCTGGAGGCAGTGGCAGAGTGTTGCCAAGGGGGATAGAGCATGGCAGGGGACTTCTCTCGAAGGCTGTGGCAAGACACTGAGCAGGTGTTTGGGCCTTGGGACTCTCTGCAAGGAGGGGCGGAGCCTGGTATCCCCTGGAATTCAGCCCCGCAGACTGGTTTCTCAGGATCAGAGACGTGGGCAGAGAGTGGGAAGGGCTGAAGCTTCCAGGAGTCTCTTGCTACCCAATATCTCCTGAGTCAGGCCACGCCTGCGGGCTAAATCCCTTTAAGTCTCCGGTGGAGGCTGGGAGATAAGTTGGGCTGAGCTGGAGCAGAGATAAGCGGGGAGCTGCTGTGGAACAAAGGGGATCCTCTTCCCCCCCACCCAGCAGGGAGGCCACCAGGAGAGCCTGGCTGCCTTTGGTACAGGCCCTTGGGCACGGCGCCTCACATGGGGACGTGCAGCTCAAGCTCACGGAAACACACACACACATGCACACACACACACACACACACACCCAAGCTCAATGAGGTTGTGGGCGAAGCAGGCAGGAAGTCAGCAGAAAGACAGGCTGACAGAGCCAGCCCGGTGGTGACCACCTTCCTGGGTTGCCTTAGCCTGCAGTTCCTACACTGGCCCATGTGTACGTGAGGGTCCTTTACAAGACTGTGCAAAACAATTGTTTTCTTTTATTTATTTATTTATTTATTTTTTATTTTTTTGACAGGCAGAGTAGACAGCGAGAGAGAGACAGAGAGAAAGGTCTTCCTTTTTTGCCCTTGGTTCACCCTCTAATGGCCACCGCGGCCGGCGCGCTGCGGCTGGCGCACCGCACTGATCCGAAGGCAGGAACCAGGTGCTTCTCCTGGTCTCCCATGGGGTGCAGGGCCTAAGCACTTGGGCCATCCTCCACTGCACTCCTGGGCCACAGCAGAGAGCTGGCCTGGAAGAGGGGCAACTGGAACAGAATCCGGCGCCCCGACCAGGACTAGAACCCGGTGTGTCGGTGCCGCAAGGCGGAGGATTAGCCTAGTGAGCCGTGGTGCCGGCCAACAATTTTTTTAACCTAGTATTTTATTTATTATTTTTCTTTTCAATAACATAGTTTAAATTTATAGTCAAAGACTTAATGGCTTTAGGAAAGAAAGCGTTCAACAAATGAAAAACAAAAAGACAGCAGTCTTGCAGGAAATAGGCAAGGGCTGTGCACGATAATCAAATGAGAATATGCTCAACCTCACTCACACTGACTTTAAAATGACCACAAAATCATTAAAATCATAGTAGCATATGTAGTAGCATATACAGTAGCATATCTTAAACAGGCGTTTCTTTTCTTTCTTTCCTTCCCTCTTTCTCTTCTTTTTTAACTTTTAGCTCCCACGGATAAGGGAGAACACGTGGTATTTTTCTCCTGGCTCTGGCTTATTTCACTCAACATCAAGTCCTCCAGTTGCATCCATTCTGCTCAAGTGATTGAATTTCATTCTTTTCTATAGTTGGGTAATAGTCGTTGTGTATCTAGGCCACATTTTCTTGATCCATTTACCTGATGATGGACACCTTGGTGGATCCCAAATCCTGGCTATTGTGAGCTTTACCTTAGTGCAGTGAGTTCATGTCTTTTGGGTATATACAATTTCACTCCATCGGTCTCCTGGAAACACGGTCTGTCCTGTGCTGTTCTGGTATTTTTCTGTGGTTGAAATGAGTGTGGCTTCTCCCTGTTCAGCCACCTTGGAGTCCCAGAAAATGCTTTTTGAAACCCATGCATCATTTTTTTTATAGTCAGCATTTTCCACGAGCTTTTTGAGGATCTATCTTCTAAAGACATACACAATCATGGAACTTTTTCACCACAATCCAGCACTACGATCAGCGATCACATCAGCCACGTGGTAGAACAGGCAGTGTCCCTCGGAAAGTGTGAGGGCTGTGCCAGGCACGGCTGTGGGCACCTCTAACACAGTCACCCCCAGGATCTGCAGGAGGTTTGGTCCCAGGCCCTCCCTCAAATACCACATCTGTGGATGCTCATGTCCTAGAGGACATGTTTCTGTAAACAGAAAATCGCCTAGGATCTGCGTGCAGCCAGCAGCAAGTGGAGCTTCGGAGGCTCCCACGGGGCCAGCAGAGGGTAGCTGTCAGTCCCGGGCAGGGTGATCTATGGCTGTTTGGTGGCTTCAACTAAGAGGTTACAGCATCGTTTGTGGTGTCCCCATCACCTTGGAGCATCTTGTCGAGAGCTGGGAACCCTGGGGCACACTGCTATCCCCTCACCTTCAGCCCAGTTACAGTGGGGTTCAGAGAATGGTTTTGTCTTCTGGAAGCAGTGGGTCAAATGGGGAAGGCATGGCCTCCACCCTTGGCTGGGCACCTGCTGATAGGCTGGGCATCAGGACCCAAGTCTTGAAGGCCTGGGTGCCTGGGGCTTCCTCTACTTGATGACCCAGTACTTGTCCTCTGCCTAATTACAGTCTTTTGAGCAGGTGGCTCTGGGGCAAATCCTAACCACCTGGGTGGCCTGGGCAAGCCATCTCACCTGTGAAATGGACTAACAGTACCTACTTTGCAGTCACGAGTTAATACGAGATGAAAAGTGCTTGGCTGCTAGCAGCTGCCCAAGCAGTGCCTGTGGCTGCTGTGGCAAAGCCAGCCCGGCGTGGGCGCCCGTGTGTGGGCTTGGTAGCTGAGTTTCACTCCCACAGTGCTGGAGCACCTGCTCCGTGCCAGGCTGTGTGTTGCATGGAATTCAGTGGCTGTTCCAGCCCTCGTGGGCCAAAATGCTTGCTTTCCCTGCCTCTGTATTGCTCGTCTTTTAACTCTTAGAGGTCTGCTCTTCAACACCTTAGGGTAAAGGTCACGGCAGCTTTAAAGAACAGACAAGTGCACACAGGTACGACTGTCCCCGGAACATGTGGGCAAGTCAGGGAGAGTCACCCGCTGTGTCCATTCTTTTCTTAGTGCCAGGCTAAGGAAGCCTCGGGATGGCATGGGAAGGGAAAGGTGCCCTCTGCAGCTTACACTCGCTCGATTTTCCCCAGCCCAGCTCCCGGGGGTGCTCATGAAAGAGTGTGATTCGCTCTCTCTAAAAGCCTAGGTATTTACACTGACTGTATTTCCTTTCAACCTCCCATTGCTGGCTCAATGGCTGTTTCCCTCCTCTCCTTCTGCCCCTTGGTTTGAAAAGTGAGCAGCTTCAGGGAGTCCACCTGACTACATCTCTTTACTCACATGGTGGCCTTTCCTGTTGTACTTTTTTTGAAAAGATTTATTTTTATTTATTTGAAGGACAGTGTGACAGAGACAGCGAGAGAGAGAGAGAGAGATCAGTCTTCCATCTGCTGGTTCACTCCCCAAATGGCCACAATGGCCAGGGCTGGTGTAGGCTGAAGCCAGGAGCCTGGAACTCCTTCCAGGTCTCTCCCATGTGGGTGGCAGGGGCCCAAGCACTTGGGTCATCTGCTGCTGCTTTCCCAAGCACATTGACAGGGAGCTGGGTTGGAAGGGGAGCAGCTGGGGCTCTAACTGGTGCTCCGATTGGGATGCCAGCGTCGCAGGTGGTGTCTTAACCCACTGCACCTTTGTGAGCTATGGATTTCATGTGCCTGGGGACTCAGGGTGAGATGCCGGGAGCATGGAGGAGAACCACAGCATGGGCCAGTATGCTTGATTCTGCCTAACACAGCCCTATCTCCTTTGGCACAGCTTTCAGCTCCCTGCGTGGCAAGCCAGCTCCCACTACACCTCTCGCACGGGTTACAAGTTTTTTCCTTCCTGGCCATGACCAGAGACACTGCCCCAGCCCATGTGGAAGGGTGAGAATTTCTCCTAAATCAATGACCACCACGGGGTTGTGAACAGAATGTGAGGACGGGAAGCAGCCCTCTTATCGGCTCTCTCCATCAGGCTCCACCCTGTTGCTGGGCACCCTGTACCCAGAAGTCAGCTTCCAGGCACTGGGCTGCTCTCAGCAAACTGATTTGTTCCATGCTATCTATGATCAGATGCCACGGGCTGATGAGAGCGATAATACCTTCTCTGTTTTGCAATCGTGGACATGATCGAGATGGGAGATAAAGCAAGGGAGAGGTGTGGGGCGCCCACACCAGCTCCTTGGACACTGGTGAGACCAGGCAACCCATTTTTCTTGCTGAACAACATGCTGGCTCTCCACTTGCCATCTTGCCATCTTCCTGTAATTAACCATGCTAATCACATTCTCTGCAGTGTGCGTGTCCTGCGCTCTCCCAGCCCCCTTAGGAACGGTGCCTTGCAATCCCCAGCCACCTGAAGATCTCACTGGTGGATGATGAGGGTCTTCAGATGTCGCCCAGAGTCCTCCCAATTCGGGAGAACTTCGCTTGGGTCTCTTGCAGGTCCTGAGTGAAGGGAACCTGCTGTTCCCCTTCGAGCAATTCCTCCTCCTGCCAAGAATGTGGACTCAGCAAACTGGTTTGCACTTGCACTTTGCACGTCGCTCCTCTCTCTCTCTCTCTCCACCACCCTACCCCCTGACCCCAACAGAGCTTCCCAAAGCCTCCATCGTTGGCCAACCGTTCATCTCAGGGTCCCCAGAGCCTGGCATTGTGCCCGGGATGTTCTTGGCCGGTGACAAACTATTAAGTGAATGAATTCTGTGGAACAAACATACCCAGCACCCCTGAGGAGCTGACAGTTTGTTTCGCAAGTCTATTTTCTGTCCTGCCCACTGTGGCCTCCTTCCCAGGCCTGAGGACAAGTTGCAATCCGTAAGCTGGAAGGAAACTGACCAGTTTGTCCTGAGGTATGAGTACAGCTGTGGCCGTGGGTGGGGGCCACAAGGCAATGGGAGCTGGTGGCTGTAGATGCCTCCATAAAGCTCTGCAGTGCCCAGGGTCAGAAGGCTGCCATGCGGAGGGAAGGAGAGGGTGACCTGGCTTTCGGGGTGGGCAACCGAGGATGGGCTGAGCTCTTTAGGGTTCACGCCATGAGTTCTGCCAAGGTAAATGCCACTTTCTGATCCATTAGCCTCTTGTTTGGGGTCCCCAAGAGGAGCAGCTTCCAGCTCAGAGGTCAAAGGTCTTTAAGGAAAGGGCCTGCTGTCAGCCATGCTCCCAGGGTGACAAGAGCCCGAGAAAGCAGTTGTGGCTCCCTCTAGACCTGAAAGCCAGGGGAGGACAGGACGTTAGAATTCTCCAAAGCGGAGGACCATGGATCAGCTCCGTCTCTGGGAAGAGCTGCAGCCCTGGAGGGGCTCAGCCAGTGCCGGAACCCACAGCCCAAAGCCGGAAGAGAAAGCACAGTCATGACTCTGTCCTCTTCTTCAACCCTCGGCAGGGCCGTCCTTGGGTCGACTGGGAGCCAGAAGCCTGGAGGTGCTGTCGCGGGGCCATCCCCATGGGGCAGCGGGCAGGGCAAAGAGGGGGAGGAGAATGGCTGTGGGGTATGAGGCAAGCATGGTGTGACAGCACAGGCAGGGAGACAGTGAGCACGAGGCCCGGCCCTAGCACAAGTGTCTACCTTGGCTGTGTGAGTGATGCTGCTGGCTGCCTCTTTATAGGGGTCACCTAGGAGACACCTGTAGTATACAGCAGATGCTGTATTAGTTCCCTTAACCTATTATCTAGTAGATCAAACTAATTGATGATTATTTAGCTACTTTGATGCATCATCTCATTTAATTACGGCACAGTGTCTGGTACATGGAAGCTGCTCACTATGTCTTAAATAATGAATGGTTGAATAACAATGCACAAATGAGTGGATGGATATGAATCACCTTTAATTTAATGATGGAAAATTAATTTATTGGAAAAACAGACAAAGAGAGAGAGAGGAAGAGAGAGAGAGAGAGAGGGGAAGAGAGAGAGAGAATCTTCCATCCATGGTTTCCTCCCCAAATGCCTACAACAGCTAGGACTGGGTCATGCAGAAGCCAGGATCCAGAAATCCCATCTGATCTCCTACATGGGCAGAGGGACTCAACCCCTTGAGCCATCATCCGCTGGCCCCCAGGGTGTGCCTTAGCAGGAAGCTGGACTGGAAATGAAACTGGGCCTCCGACCCAACGACTTGGTCAAACACAGGATGTGGGCATCCTAACCTCTGTGCCGATCTCACTGTGCCTGTCTGACCTGATGAGAAACTTGGGTTCTCGGAGGTTAATTGAGCAGCTCAAGTTGACTTGGTCACCCTATTCATCCCACAAATATTTACTGCGTACTTGCTATGTCCCAGTGGCAATGACATTGGCAGAGGGGACAATACACACACACACACACACACACACACATATGCAAGCTGTGTACTAAGTGCTCAGGCCCAGGGAACTCCGTGCTCCTGCTTTGTAGATTGTGTGCTCAGGGTTGGCCTCTTCTAGGAGAAGGGACATTTGAGGTGAGACCTGAAGCAGGTGCGGGCAGGTTGTATGGCTCTGGGACAAGCACATTCCCGGAGACGGAAAGTGAGTGTGAGGGCTTTGAGGCAAGAACACATTTGAGGCACCTGGGAACAAGCAGGTGCCACCTGCACTATTCTCCACCTGCAGGCAGAGGGATATTCTAAACACCAATCAGATTCCACCCTAGAATCCCAGGATGGCCTATCCCTGCAGTTGGAATACAGTCCACACTCTTACCTGGCCAGGCCTACTGGGCCGGGAGCCATCCGCCCCGCCTGTGTGTGTGACGTCACCTCCCTTCCCTCTGCGCTGCGCTCACACTCACAGCCTGCCTTCTTCCTGGGCTGTCCCTCCTGCCCTGAACACCTGCCACTCCTGACTCCCACTCCACAGAGGCCCGTCCTCAGGGACCCTCGGTCCAGCACGGGACCTGTGTCAGTTCCTTTGCCCTGTCATTAGTATCTCCCATGTCCCGGTTTAGATGTCATTGCCTGCCGGGCTGTGAGCTTCCTGAAGACAGCAACCTTACCCACTCTGTTTCGCGGAGAGTCCCCCGTGCCTGGAACAGCGCTCAGCACACAGAGGGTATTGAGCAAGCATTTGCTGGATAGCGAGGGAAGGAACGGGTGCATCAGTGAGTCACCTTTGTTTGAGATCCAGGACGGGACTCCACAGACTATGTTCTTCCTTTCCTGGGTCTTTCGACCCTGAGAGAATCTTCTGAGAAGGATTCGACCCAGTACCCACACTGGCATCCGTAGCTAGAAAGACAAAGCTGTAGGGGTTCCAGGGAGGGTTTTGTGAAAGATTTCTCTCCCCCCAACTCCCACCAGCCCCTGCCCCACACTTCCTGTAAAATACCTTCCTTGTAAGTTCTCCTCCGTGCCAGCGGTTCCCAGAACCCTGGGGACAGCGCTCAAGGCCCAGTGTCAGCAGCCACCCCCTGGCATCTGGCACCAGCACCCCGGGGCCTTGCTGAATCATTGTCCCTTTTAAACAATCAGTGAGTGGACAGGAAGCCACCTGCGTCCAGAGCCCAGCATTGCCAGTGAGGCTGGTGAACTGAGGCTGTCCAACCCTGGGAAACACAGGTCCTCTCACCTCCAGCATGGACCCCTCACAATCAGACAGCAAAGACCCCTGGACTTTCCTCCTTTCTTCCACTCTCCTCGCCCGTCCCCAATCTAGTTACTTAGTAATTTTTAAAATAATTCACTTTTTTTTCTTTGCTTAGCTTTGCAGTCACCTTCTTTGTGAAGTGAAATAATCTTTTTTGGGCTGCTGTGTTTGTCCTAATGTTCTTTTTTTTATTTAAAAAATTTTTAAAGATTTTACTTATTTATTTGAGAGGTAGAGTTACAGACACAGAGAGAGAAAGACTGAGAAAAAGGCCTTTCCCCTGCTGGTTCACTCCCCAAATGGCAGCAATAGCCGGAGCTGGGCCAATCCAATGCCAGGAGCCAGGAGCGTCTTCCAGGTCTCCCATGCAGGTGCAGGGGCCCAAGGACTTGGGCCATCTTCTACTGCTTTCCCAGGCCATAGCAGAGAGCTGGATGGGAAGAGGAGCAGCCGAGACTCGAACCTGTGTCCATATGGGATGCCAGCACTGCAAGCAGAAGCCTTGCCCGCTACGCCACAGTGCCGGCCCGTATTCTAACATTCTTTAAAACACATGGACTGCTGCTCCACGCAATGCCATCCTTGTCCCATGAGTGACAGGAGCCCCTCGTTTAGCAAACAATAAGCTAGAAAATCAGTCTTAAGATGCAAAGGAGCCTGACACACTGAATTCTCAGTGACTTTGATGATCAGCACAGTCTGAGGACACAGTCCTGGGCTCCAGGCTTGGCTGTTGGAGTGAGTCGATATGCATGTGTGTGTGTGTGTGTGTGTGTGTGCGCGCGTGCATGCGCATAGCCACATCCAGGTAGGTTTCCAGCATCTGCTAAAACAGGTCCTATCAGAACACTGGTGTAGAAATCTGCCATCATCACCCTACCTTATCGCTTTCCATTATGCTGACTTTCTTGTCCTTTAACTCTTCCAGTGCAGCCGTGCGGCGGATGGGGGCCATGTGTCTCCTACGTCCATTCTACAGGGGAGGACACTGGGGTCGGAAATTGACCGGCTTGCTCGGGATCGCTTCACTGTGGAGCCTGAGTTCCATCGGCCGCCCCGGTACCCACAGTGGTTGTGCAGGGAAGGAGCAGGAAGGCAGTGAGCCAGAAAATTTGCTTTTGCAATGGAAGTACAGGAAAGAGAGAAGAGAAAGAGAGGAGAGAAGGCAGATGACACCCACGGGGCTCTTGGCCACCTGGACTCCAGCCTGCGTGTTCCAGGGACGGTGAAATGCCAAGAAACCGCACTTGGTACGAGGAAGGTGCTGGCATCAAGGTGGACCTCACGCAGGCCCCCGACTTTCTGCTTTGGGCAGCACATCTCAGCCTGGGGCCAAGCAAATCCCCCCCAAGGAGGCTGGGCCTCAGAGAAGCCATTATTTGCCCACAATCTCTGTTTTGGAAGTAATTCATCTTCGAATGTAGGAGCCCCTTTGTGGTGGAGAGCTTGCGCTGACACTTTTGTGTAAACACCCAGCTTAGCATATTGACAAACTGGGGTCTGTGACTTTGATCCCAGGCTGCCAGCCCTGCGCGGGCGGGGGTGGGAGGGGGGGGTTGGGGGGGGCGGGGAGCGAGCTGGCTTCAGGCTGCCCCGCCATGCACAAAGGCAGCGGTAATCCCTCCTACACTCGTCTGCGATCCATATTTAGGAATCCGAGTCTTCGCTTTCCAGATCCACATAAGCTCTGCTTGGAGTTTGTTTAGCAGCCTTCTTCCTTCTTCGCGCTCGCCGGTGACTCATAAGTTCGTTTTCTTAGCAAGGCATGTAGCAAAAATTCCAAAGTAGCAAATGACCCGAATGAAAACCCTTAAACTCACATAGATTTAATCACTGCAGCAAATTGGAACCATTTGTGGTCAGGGTTTGATGGCGATCTATAAAGAGCTCGCCCAGTGCCCCCTGCACTTTCTTTTTAAGTGGCTTAGTTAAGGTTAGTGAGAAAAGGAGGCGTCGGTGCCAAGGTCCATGGGGTGGGGGGAAGGGACCTAGGTGGCTTCCAGGGGCTCCCAGGGACATCTGCAACCACCTGAGTATCTTTGATGGCAAGGAGCAAGCTGGTGATAGCCAGCCCTGGGACGTCCCTGTGGCCGGAACTCCGCAATCCAGAACACAGGGCTGCTTCAGTGCTGGGCGTCTCTGCTTGCACGTTTGAGGCCTTCTTAGAAAAATATTGTGTTTTGTGACTTTCGTCGCCTCTGGTTACCCTAATAAGGCAAGGGAAAGGTCAGCGCATTTTTTTCCCCCCGAACGGAGAAGAAATCGAACCCGATCTGTTATGATTTCTCCTTAAGCAAAGCAAACAGCGAGGGCATTAATGAAGACGCGGACCTGAGACTGAGCCTGACCCGGGCCGCACCAGCAGAGTGTCAGATCTGTTTCTGATAAAACCGACATTGAGGTTTTAAAGAATGAATCAGAAAGGAAGTTCAATTCCATTTCATGACTGGGCTGAACTAAATCGAAGGGGAAAACTCTTCTGTAGTCAAAGGGAAGCTTTGCTTTAATTTTTCTCCCCCACCACCATGTTTTTAGAAACGTTTAGAACAGGGATTGCTCTCGACAATCAGTTTGTGGGGTTCTGTTTGCTTTGAGGACAAACAGGAAGGTGAATTCGCAAAGACTGTGGCAACAAATTTTACTGCACAAATTATGGAAAAAGTTACCCAACAGGGTCCCCCCCCCCTTTTTTTTCCTCTCTCCATCTCTAGTTTCTATGATTATAGTTGGAGAGAAAATTCAGGCTGAAAGAAATTTGATATTTATTTTCTGTGAACTTTAATAAAGAAAGTGGCGGGGTTTGGGCCTTTTTTTTTTTTTTAAAGCCCTTTGGACAAGTCCATTTTTAATTTTTTTTTAATAGCACCTTTTGGCATTAAGCTGCCGGGGTGTGATTTATGGAGTTGTTAAGAGGCTGTGCTGAGAGCCAACCCGGCAGCTTGGCGAGAGACTTTGAAGAGGGTTTTGACTGTGGGAGCCCACTCTTCACGGGACCTCTGCCCGGGGACAGCCTTTTAAAACATTTAGTGCCCGAGCCGTCGCTTGAAGTCCGTGTTTGTTTGGGTTTGTGGACCCCTTTTCCTCTCTTCAACATTCTCAGATGTCCTTGGTTTAGGCCCAGTGATCAGGGCCTAATCCGCTCCAGCCCTGCCTCGGAACAGGCCACTTTGTTCATAAGCACGGAACATAACTCCAGCCCCCAGGGCCTCCGACGTGAAATGCAATCCCAGGCGCTCCGAGATGTCTTGGGAGATAGGCATGGCCCTCATCCCCGGGGTCACCTTGGCCCTGGGGGAGCAGGAGTTCACCTATACATCACCAAGTCCTTATCAGCCGGGGACCCCAAGCGGCTCAACCGCCACAGCTTCCACTGGGTTTGGCGTGTTAAGAAAATACCCTCTAGGGCGGTGTTATTTTAGGCTGTAACAAAAGTCGACATGAATGGCTGGGGGAACAGAGGGGACATTGTTCTCCCCGTGGCCGGGTGCTCAGAACTGGCCTGCAACTGGAATCCAACAAATGGGGAGGTAAATGCCATCCCGTACAAATGGCCTATCGAGTGTCCGTGGGATCAATTGAGCGCAGAGGGCGGCTGGGCAGGCGGCAGATTCTGTCCAGGGCACGGGGCATGGGAAGCTTGGTTTGCAGACGAGGGACGAAAAGTGCAATCTGATTTGTGGTGAGCAGAGGAAGACTGCGGCAGTCAGGAAGCCACCTGCTCCAGAGAGACACACATGGGGAGCCCAGCCCCAGGAGCTGGTCGCGGGGGAGCTCCCCGCCAATGGCTTCCCCTGTTTAATTCTCCCCGCCACCCTTTTATTCGACTCTTCTGCAGGTGAGAAAAAGGAGACAGAGAGCAGCGAATGGCCTGGTGTTTGCATTGCTGGCAGGTGCAGGGACCAGGGTTTCCAGCCAGGCGCTCCAGAACTCATATCCCTATCCGGTCCCGGGTGCCTGATCAGCCTCTTGTCTTTCTCCCTCTGCTTCTTATTCAGGGCACCCGGGGGACGCAGCAGGTGCTGCCAGTACCCTGGCCTTGGCCCTAAGCCCCTATCATGGCTGTGTCAACTAGTAGCCCAACTTGCAAGCCACTGGCATCTGTGTGTGTGTGTGTGTGTGTGTGTTGTTTTTTTTTTGCCTTGAAAGATTTCTTTGGTCATTTGTGTAACGAGCCAGGAGCATCAGGAAAATAACACGCTGATACCAAGACTGACGGTGGTTGTTGTATGAATACCCCAGCTCCCTCGCCCACCGGACGGGACACCTCTGAGCTGGGCGTTCTGCCCCTCTGGCCAGAGTTCCCAGTGCCACTGAGCCCCATTTGCCCACAGTGATAACTTGCTGGAAAGCGCACACTTCGCTATCTTCCTCATCTCGTGTCCTTTCTCCTCTGCTGGTGTCACCCGGAATCACCTTCCTAATAAAGGGCACTTCATGGGAAATGTGGGTGATGCCAAAACTAGGCATGAATTTCAAATTTCTCTGCATCAAAATAAACTTCTCTTTTAATTGAATTTTCCATCAACTTTTTGAAGTAGCCCGATGAGACAGGTGGTGTAGCCTTTACCTGAAATGTTTTGGATTTGAGATTCTTCTTTGCAGATTCTGGAATATTTGGGTTTGCATAATACATTAGGGGGGTTGTGGAACTCGAGTCTGACCACTCCTTGTTTCCTATACACCTTGTGCTCATATGCATGGTGTTCAAATTTTGTTGAACCAAAAATAGTCATTTTTTTTAATTCCACAACCCTTTTCCAGTACCCTTGTGCACACAGTCGGAAGGTAATTTCATATAATCTTTTTAATGCACCTGTGTTTTGACTGCAACCATCACATGAGATCAGGTTCAAGTCTTTGTTGAAAAAGCTTTCGATTTTGGAGTATCTGAATTTTCGATTTTGGAGCGTCTTCATCTGCATCCCTGTCTCTGGAGCTGTTTCCGAGGGAGCTGCACTAGCACAGGAATCACTCCCCTGCGTGATTATTGGACTAATGTCCATCTCCCTCAAAAGGTAGGAGTCCCATGAGAGCCCAGCACTCATTCACCCCTGTGGGCCAGCTGAACGCTCAGCTCAGGGGAGGAACCAAGTAACTACTGATTTTTTGCTTTTTGAAGATTAATGAGGTCATTTTTCCCCAGAAAGCTTTTATTTAAAGAATAAAACTTCATGCAATTCAAAAGTACAACTTTAGGAACACAGTGATTCTTCACACTAAACCAGCTCTCCTATCCACACTCCCACCCCTCTTCTCCCTCTCCTATTCCCATTCTTATTTTTTTTTACTAAGATCTCTTTTCAATGAACTTTATACATTAGCTAAAGAGTTCAACAAATAGTATGAAAAAGAAAGTTGCTCCTAAACAGTCGAGACAATGGCTGTTCAAAGTCATTGCATCTCAAAGTGTCAATTTCACTTCCATCGATTACCTTTAAGGTGCTCTGTTAGTTATCACAGATCAGGGAGAACATATGGTATTTGTCCTTTTGGGACTGGCTTATTTCACTAACTATGATGTTTTTCAGTTTCATCCATTTTGTTGCAAATGACAGGATTTTTTTTAATGCTGTGTAATATTCCATGGTGTACTTATCCTATAATTTCTTTATCCAGTCTTCAGTTGATGAACATTTGGGTTGATTCCATGTCTTAGCTATTATGAATTGAACTGCAATAAACATGGGGTACAGATAACTCTTTCACATGCTGACTTCATTTCCCTTGGGAAATTCCCAGGAAAGGGGTGGCTGGGTCATATGGTAGGTCTACAGTCAGATTTCTGTGGTATCTCCATACTGTCTCCAATAGTGGCATTACCAGTTTACATTCCCACCAACAGGGGATTAGGGTACATTTTCCCCCACATCTTCACCAAAATTTTTGTTTGTTGATTATTGTATGAAAGCCATTCTAACTGGGGTGAAACCTCATTGTGATTTGATTTGCATTTCCCTGACTGCTAGTGATCCTGAACAGTTTTTCATTTGTCTGTTGGCCATTTGGATTTCCTCTTTTGAAAAATGCCTGTTTAAGTCCTTTGCCCATTTCTTAACTGGGTTGGTTGTTTTGTTATGGAGTTTCTTGATCTCTTTATATGTTCTGGTTATTAACCCTTTATCAGTTGCATAATTTGCGAATATTTTCTGTCATTCTGTCAGTTGCTTGTTCATTTTGCTGAGTGTTTCCTTTGCAGTGCAGAAGCTTCTCAATCTGATGCAATCCCATTCATCAGTTTTGGCTTTGATTGTGCCTCTGGGGCCAAGTACCTATTTATTAAAGGAAAAGATTTTGAAGAGGAAAATCCCTTTCTCACATAAGTTTTTATGTTGGTAAAGTTCATTCTGTTAACTCCCCATATTACCTTTAGAGCAACTTCATTTAAAGTAGATCGATTTTCATTGAAGAGCTGTCTTCTCTGGAGGCAGAAAACATGGCTCCCTTCACCCTTCTTCTATCTTGCCTGGAGCTGGGATGAACCAACTACTCTCATAGAGTTAGATTAAGACCTTTGGGGCTTGCTTCAGACACTGACCTACCTTGTAGTCCTCTTTTGAGACTACATTTCCCAGTTACCCTTGTGATTAGGTGTGTCAGGTGACTGAGCTTTAGCCAGTGGGATTTGAGAAGCTAAGGACCACTTCCAGCCCAGTCCATGAACACCTGCACTTGCAATTCTCCATGCTTTCCCCACCTATACCTTAATGCCCATGAAGGTCATGTGTTAAATACAGCAGAGAACAACATACAAGAAATATGGGTCCTTGAATCACTACTTGGAGGAGAGCCCTGGCCAAGAGCACCCATTTTAGACTTTACTTGTAAGAAATCATTTCCTATTATGCTTGACCTGTGGAGTTTGTTCCAGCAGCTGATATGACCTAATCTAATACCAAGACTCTTGGCATTGGCAAGAGTTAGTTATCTGCTTCCATACTCTAGGTAAAATCAACGTTTTTTATAGCCTTTCTTTTTTCTTAAAGATTTATTTATTTGAAAGGCAGAGTTACAGAGAGGCAGAGGCAGAGGCAGAGAGAGAGAGATCTTCCATCTACTGGTATACTCCCCAAATGGCTGCAATGGCCAGGGCTGGGCAGGGTGAAGCCAGCAACCAGCAACTTTATTTTAGTCTCCGATGTGTGTGGCATGGGCCCAAGCACTTCGTTGTCTTCTGCTGCTTTCCTAGATGCATTAACAGGGAGCTGGTCGGGAAGTGGAGCAGCCAGGACTTATACTGGTACTCGATATGAGATGCCAGCATCCCAAGAAGTGACTTAATCCTCTGTGCTGTAGCGCTGGCCCCAGCCACTATGTTTCTTGATAGGAGCTGTAACTATCAAGGCTTGGGGCCGGTGCTGTGGTGTAGTGGGTAAAGCCGCCGCCTGCAACACAGGCATCCTATATGGACGCCAGTTCGAGTCTTGACTGCTCCACTTCCGATCCAGCTCTCTGCTGAGGCCTGGGAAAGCAGTAGAAGATGGTTCAAATCCTTGGGCCCTTGCACCTGTGTGGGAGACCCAGAGGAAGCTCCTGACTCCTGGCTTCAGGTCGGCGCAGCTCTGGCTGTTGCAGCCATGTGGGGAGTGAACCAGTGGATGGAAGACCTCTCTTTGCCTCTCTCTACAATTCCATCTTTCAAATAATAAGTTAATCTTTGAAAAAACAAAAAAGAAAGCTCATGGTTCCCGGAGTCTTGCAGAGATCATGGTGCAACTGTTTGGCCTGTCTTCTCCAAGCCAATATTCCCATTTTACAGGTGATAGTTGGTGACTGATTAATAAGCCTGCATCTTGGTCTCGAATCCAGCTGCTCTGACATGGTGAGAGCTGGTCCTTTGGCAGCAGCGGCCTGAGCAGGGCCTACTACATGGTAAGTAAAAACCATGGGCCTTGCTAGGCTTCAAGTGTGGCTCTGCCGCCATGGGCAAGTCACTAACTGCTCTTTGTCCGTTTCTTTGTGTGTGAAGTGGGACTGTGAGAGGTATCAACATCACAGGCCCATTATGAGGCTGAAATGAGATAGTAGTTGTGAAACACTTGGCGCAGTTCTTGCACACAGTGTAACTCTTCCTATATCTATGATGGGAAGTCTGAGGGTCCTAGTGGACCCCTTTCCCATGAACAATAGCACTTTCACTTAGGCACTGGTAATCTGTCCATGTGTTTGGAACCTCACCTACGAAGAGGCTCGTCACCTGGGGGTACATCTGGAGCCTCTGACATGTCAGGGGACCAGAAATCAGCACGCCCTGGTCTGATGGGCAGATTCCTGACGCTCTGTCCTTGGGATGAGCCTGCATCGCTCACCCTCAGTTTCTTCATCTGTAAAATGGGACCATTGACTGTTCTCACCTTGTAGGGCTATCTTGAGGACTGAGTGGGATCATTTTGGACATACAAGCACTTGGCAATGCGGAAACACTGAATATATTCTTATAAACTGTTTTTTTTTTAGCTCAAATGTAAGATAGGCATATGTCTTAACAGATTCTAGTAGTATAAAAGGCTGTGCATTGAAAAGTAATTCTCCTTCTCCTGCCTGACCCCTTAGTCTAGATGGTTCCGTGGTTGTCTGTGTCTTGCACCCTGCATATATACCAATGCAGGAATCAGACATATCCATTGCTTCTTGGCCTTCTGCCTAAGATCAAGTGTAGAAATCAGACATACCCAATGGTGTGCATGCATACAGCCAATGTTGAGCTCCAAAGATGGGGATTTCATATGGTTCAACCTAAACGGTGTGTATGTGTCTCTGCGTGTGTGCATATCCATACACACATGCATCAACAATCTGTGCCTACCATCTACACACCCTGCATCTTATGTTTCCACCTAATAGTGTCTTTAGGAACTTGCCCTGTGTCGTGTCTTACAGACGATCTCATTCTTTGCAGCAGCCGTGCAGTAGCCCAGCGTGCAGGCATACCTTCATTTATTTAACTAGCTGCCTCTTGATAAATAGTACCTGGTTTCTCATGACATTTATGGAGAAGAAAGGGAAAGCTGTGCCCTTAGGTCTTCTCCGCCCAAGGACCCCAGGCTGGCCTCCCAGCCTCCAGCACCTGTTATTTCTCCTCTGTGGGGTAACTCCCGGGGGTGTGCATTTTTTATCCCTGCGACTACGCTAGGCCAAGTTTCGGACTCCTGCTCTCTGCCTGAACATGCCTTAGATCTCTTCATAACTCAGCTTGTAAGTCGAGGCCTCTTAATTTGGCCCACAGGACTCTTTAACGCCCTTTAAACCCTGTTAAACCCATGTAATGAGTTTCCCCTTGCTGTGCTCCTGGCCGTGAAAGCTGAGAGCGGGGGGCTCGGGCCGCCCACCTGTTCCTGAGATTAGGCTGCGCGGGAGAGGCTGTGGGCCGCAGCCAAGGGGCAGGGGTCAGGCACGGAAGCCGGACTCCCGGCTGGCAGGGGCCTGCGGGTGCTCTTCCTTCCTTAAACAGGGTGTCAGGGGCCCTCGGGTGGCGAGAGGCGCACTCGGCGCTCCCACGGTGTGCGCAGTGGGGAATGAGCCAAAGTGGATGTCTCCGGCCCCCGCAGGAGTCACAGGCTGCGGGTCGGGCAGAGCCGGCTTCCTCTCTCTAGACATGCTGGCTGTCCAAGGTGTCTGCCTGGGATTCTGTCCTCGGCTGATCAGCGCCACTCCGGGAGCCCTCGGATGTGCGCTGTCCGCTGTTTACAGGCGTGGGGTACCGCCCCCTCCCAGAGAAACCCGCTTTCTCCTCACTCAGCCACTGTAGTCTGCACCAGCGCAGGAGCTGACGCAGTGTTGCCAAGCAACAGAGAAACATGTGACCCAGGACTAGCCAATCAGAGCCTTGACGGCTGCTGCCCATAGTGATTGGTTCAGGGGTAGCTCCAGCCCAGCCTGTGATTGGTTAAGGGGTGGGATTGTGATTGAGGTCTGGCAAATCAAAATGTGTGTTTTTAAATGCTTATCTTTGAAAGACAGGGGAGAGAGAGAGAGAGAGAGAGAGAGAGAGAGAGAGAGATCTTCCATCCACTGGTTCACTCCCCAGACAGCAGGGGCTGGATCAGGCCAAAGCCAAGAGACTGGAAATCAACTCAGGGCTTTCTTGTGGGTGGCGGTGACCCACACACTTGAACCATTGCTATTTCTTGCTTTGCAGGAACAAAAGGAAGCAGAGGAGCCAGGACTTGAACTGGCACTTGCATACACGATGTGGATGTCCCAAGGGATGGCCTAATCCACTGTGCCCCAAATCAGGTCATTTAATCACTTGGCTATAGCCAGTATTCTAGAGGACATATGATTCAAGGTTGGTCCAAGAGATCAATCCCAGAACTCCCTCTGGGACTTGCTAGAAAAGAAATACTGGGTTACTGGGGGTGAGAAAGACAGTGAGGGAGATGGCTGAGACAGGACCGCAGAGCTGAGAGCGAGGGGGGACAAGACGGAGGCTGGACACGGCGGCACGTCTGGACTCAGCCATGCCCAAAGACTTCTTGTTTACATGACACATGGATTCTTGTTTCCGTTTGAGTAAGTTTGAGTTGTGTTAGTGCGCTTCTTTCAACTAGAGTCCTAACCAAACACGTCACCCAGTACAGACGCAACACCCTACAGGATGGAGCTCAATATATTCTTTCTAAAAAGGGCAGATGTTATTAACAATAGCCGTTCTATGACAAGATGTGTTGAAGGTGCGGTGAGGTACTCCAATTGCCTTAGGGCAGGTGAGACGAATCTGTAGTCCAGGAGGGGCTCGGAGCAGTACGGGACTGCTGGGAGGAGTGGGGTGCACCCTGAAGAGGGCTGGCTCTGCTGTTGTGACACTGAATGGCGTGGTAGGCCTCCGTGAGCCCGGCTTTCCTCTGTCATGAACTGCAGTAGCGAGGCCCACACACCGGTGCTGTTAGGAAGGTAACGTGGGATATTGTCGACGTTCCTCTTTAGTGAGTGCTAGGTTCTGCAAACCAGCACTTAACCCAGAAATTGTATGCATTTCTAATTGAAAATCATTTTAAATAATCTCGAGCAGTCAGGAGAAGAGATGTAAAAGGTATACAGTGGTGTACATTGTATTAAGAGTATACATGCCAAATATAATTTTAAAGAATGCCAAATGCTTTAAAATAAAATTATTATGGCTACACTCATGCCAAATAATTCGTGTATGTGTACAAGTGGCTCCCCAGTGTTGTGAGCAACACTTCCAAATTCCTTGCGGGGCTTTTGGGGCTTAAGTCTTAAAAAATTATCTATTTGAAAATCAGAGTCAGAGAGAGAGAGAGAGAGAGAGATCTTCCATCTGCTGGTTCACTCCCCAGCTGGCTACAATGGCCAAGACTGGGCCAGGTTGAAGCCAGGAAACAGCAGCTTCATCCTGGTCTCCCACATGGGTGCAGGGGCCCAAACACCTGGGCCATCTTCTGCTGCTTTCCCAGGCTATAACAGAGCGCTGGATCGGAAGTGGAGCAGCCGGGATTCGAACTAGTGCCCATATGGGATGCCAGCGCTGCAAGTGGCGGCTTTACCCGCTACACCGCAAGGCTGAGCCCTCCCCTGTTTCCTGTTGCTATCACAGAACGCCCAGTACTGACTGGGTGATTCATAAAGGAAAGCGGCTTCTTTGGGTTCAAGACTGTGGAACATGACGCTGACATCTTCGGGCTTCTTGCGAGGGCCTCATGCTACTTCCGCTCATGGAGGTGGGGGAAGGGCAGAGACAGACAAAGCAGGGGCAGCAGCCTTGCTTCCTAGCAAGCTGCCTCATCATAAGCCACCCAGGCCTGTGAGAATGAGAAGTCACTCCCAGCAGAACAGACCGCAGTAACTGAGACAGGCATTAATCCTTCTTAATGACCTAATCACCCCTTGAAAGCCCACTGCCTCTCAACACCGCTGCACCAGGGACCCTGTGTCAACAGGAGCTTTGGAGCGGCGAAACACATTCGAACTGTAGCACCAGCATGATTCTGCACAGCTCTCGCAGGGACCCTCGGACGGTGCGACTCTAATTAGCCCAGGAAGGCATGGAAGCCGGGGTAAGGAGGGACGCAGGTTGCACAGCTGGCAAGAGAGCAGAGCCGCATTTGAGCCCCCCGGTGCCTGGCTCTCAGCTCCTGATCTTTGTCACATACTAAATTGGGCTTGCAGCTTGAAGCATGTGCAGAGGGCGTGGTTTCATTGTGACAAGTGTGTGGAGTGCACTGGATGGAAAAGCACGTTTCTAAATTAAAGTGATCGCTCCCTCTGTGCCCAAGGTGCCTCATCTAGGAGAGCATCGTCCATTACACGGGATGGGTAGGGCCTTGGTTTGCACACCAAAGCTCCTGTCTATGGGTGAGACTACATTGCCTGGTCAAGAATTTGCTTAGTATCTCAATTAAAGCTATGCCTCTTCCTCTGCTCCCAAATCCCAGGGCCTGGAGGTCTCTCTGCAGGTGCAGGAGCTCCTGGAAACCATCTCTCTAACAGGACAGAGAATCCGAGGGGTGGCTTCCCATTGGCTGCTGCCCATCCTCGAGCCATGAACATCATTAATCCAGGGGTGTGTCATGGGGTGATGGGGGAGGGGAGAAGCACCTGGCACCAGGTCCACAAGACCACTACTGACTATTGAAGCTGGAGCTTCACCAAGAAGGAGGAGAGTGGGAGAGTTGTTTGGGGCATCCTGACAGAGTGGGGGGCGGGGCAAGGGAGGCCACAGAGGCCCCTAGGGAGTCAAGCTACTGAGGGCCCCTGCCTGTTGGTTCCCCACAGTATGAACATGAGACAGCCCCCTCCTCTCATCTCCTGAAGGCCCGCGTCTAGGCCGGGAGCTCCGTTTAGCATAGCTGAGGTTGCTGACTCGCAAGTGAGTCACTCTTCCATGAAGTCAAAAGTCGCTTTGTCTTTCTTCCCCCCAGGGAGACCAGAAGCCACCTGTGCCCCCCTCGACACAGCCTCCAGTTCTGCTCCACCTTCTGTTTCCTCATGTCCAAGTGCAAGGAGACCCAGGCTGCAGTTCTGGGCCAGGAAGTGGGACTCTGTGGGCAGTTTTAAACCGGCAAACCCAAATTCTTTGACTCTCTTCCCATCAAGGGACGGGGGCCCCTCACTCTGGCCAGGCTCCGTTCAACCGAGTATGGTAGAAGGTACCCCGCGGGGCTTCCGAGTCTAGGTCGGGAAAAGGCTGTGCAGCTCCCTTGTGGTCCTTAGGTCGTTTGTTCAGGGGCAAGCCAGACCGTGCAGGCAATATGACTCCAGTCTGCCGTGCTGGAGAGGCTGCGAGCACCCGCCGGGCTTGCTTTGCATGTCAGGACTGCGGAGGAGCATCTGTGGATTTCCGGCCGGGTCCAGCCCTCAGATGTGTGCAGTTCCAGCTGAGAGCTGATGGCAACCTCATGAAAGATGCCCAGGGAGAAGAACAACCCAGCTGAGCCCTTCCCAAATTCTTGACCTGCAAAATTGCCAGAGAACAAAGTCATCGTTTTGAGCAGCTGGTTGGGGGGCAATGTGTTATGTAAGCACAGTAACTGGACCAGAAGCTGAAGCTTCATGAGAGTCTTCAGAATGGCCTTAGATGCACTGGACATGAGAGAAAGTGCTCCAGGGACAGGAGAGAGGACTAGCTCTAGGTGTGCTTGACTTGGAAGGGCTGAGCGTGCCGCTAAGCACCGCGCATCCTGAGTTGGCGGTTGCTTAGACTCCTTCTCAGGGCATCTCCCCAGAGGGAGCCTGAGGTTCCACCCGCTTCTGGCTCCCTGGCACGCTCAGCACAGAGCGCACAGGGTGGGGAGGGGTCCAGAGAGAAGATTGTCAGGCCACCTGCCAGGCCTTCCCAGCAGAGCTGCCCTGATGACATCATAGGCTGATGAGTGGCTTGATAGCTGACTGCTTCAGGCAGACTGCATTCAAATTCTAGCTGTGAGTCCACAACTAATGAATTGACCCTTTCTGTGTTTACTTTCCTCATCTCTAAGATGGGGCTCATAGATGACCCTAGTAAACCAATGGCTGGTTGGAGAATCCAATGAGATTATGGATTAGAAAGATCTCAGAACATATAATGGGTGCTGGGCATTACAAAGTTGCCTCCAAAAGTTCACGGAAAACATATTATTAAAAAGAACCCTATGCATGAATTTCAAAATATTTTGGCACCAAAGTAAACTTATCTTTTAATTATTTTTCCATGAGCTCTTTGAAGTCTCTGTGGATCTTTTTATCATTCATTTCACTGCGTGCAATTTGGGGATCAGGTTCTCAACTTTTCAAGATCAGAAGCTCAGTAGCATGGGCAAAGTCAGAATAAAACCGACTCATATTAACCAACATTGAGTCTGAGGTATAAACCTGAATATATACCAGCTAAATGACAATAAAAAATACAGCTATTCGAGAACAAGACAGGGTCACATGGGCAAAGCAAGGAACCTTCTCACTTGTAGGAGACCAAAATCTAATGGAACAGTTGCTTCGGAAAGTACGCAGTGGGAAGAAAGGCATTTAGAATTTGGTCTCAGCTGATCTGAAGCCTGCAATCTCTCCAAAGGAATCTTCTAGGGAGAAATGCAGTGTTCAGCGCTGACATCCTCTTCCCTGTATGACTACCTTGCTTTTCTTTTTCTGTCCTGTAAGCCAGCATAGCCCAGATTTCAGTCATTCCTGTTGGGAGGTGATTCTCCAGGGTCTCTTCATTGTTGCCTGCCTTGCAAGGGAAGTGCTTCCTGGTCTTTGTTATCTTCCCAAGGATGTTTGTATAACAAACAGTGGAAGAAGAGGGAGATGGTGTCTCCTTCTCAAAGTGCAGGTATGCATACTGCCCGTTATCAAAGCTTCTGGTTTCCCTAGTTTAGGGTTTCTCTCCTCTCATGCAAGCCCCTGGCAGGCAGGCACCCATCCCGACCACCTGCCTCACCCTCCTGCTGCCAGAAGAATCAAGCTCCTTAGCCAGGAAGTCTTCTGCCAGCGTTCGTGAAACTGCAAGCTCATACAATTTGCAAGGGGTTAGAATTTCCCATCTTTCCCAGTTCTGGACAATTCCCAACCAGTCTTCCTGATTTTTGCCATAGCTGCAGGACCCTTGTACAATGGCTGCCTTAATATTGCTCTATGAGGTTGGTGCTGTGGCATAGCAGGTGAGGATGCTGCTTGCAGTGCCAGCATCCCATGTGGGCACCGGTTCAGGTCCCAGCTGCTCCACTTCCAGTCCAGTTCCCTGCTGTGGCCTGGTAGGGCAGTGGAGGATGGCCTGGGTCCTTGGGCCACTACACCCACGTGGGAGACCCAGAAGAAGCTCCTGGCTCCTGGCTTCAGATTGGTGCAGCTTCTGCCCTTGCAGCCATCTGGGGAGTGAGCCAGTGGATAGAAGACCTCTCTTTCTGTCTGCCTCTGCCTCTCTATAACTCTGCCTTTCAAATAAATAAATACATCTTTAAAAAAATATTGTTCTACAAAACATATCCTTCTTTTAAAATGTTGATTCCTTTAAAAAGAAAAGTTTCTGAACTACCTTAAATAGAAAGCCAGTTGCTATCTCATAAATCTGAACTAAATACAAAATGAAACCCAAAAGAATGTACTTACTGCATGATTCCAATTCTATAGCATTCTGGAAAAGACTAAAGTATAGGGGCCGAAAAGAAACCATTGGTTGTCAGGAGGTGGGGTGGATGGAGAGTCGACCTCCAGGAGCATGGGGACTTTTTGGTGGTGGAAATCCTATCTCTCTGGATTGGGATTGTGGTTTTATAGTTACCTATGTGTTTCCCACAACTCAAGACTAGGCATCAAAAAGGTGAAATGTACTCTGTGTAGAGTCTACCATGATACACATTTGATGTTAAAAAGAAAAATAAAAGCCAGGGTCTTTAAATTCTGGCCAGGTATCCTTGCTTGCTTAAGGTTTGAGCAAAATCTGTTTTTCTTTGCCAAACAAGGAAATGGTGACTTCGTGTTGAAGTTGTGGGGAGGATCCAGCACCGAACCCAGACTTGCTCCCTCTGTCGTCCTCCGGTCAACTAAAAGAGACTCACAAGGGGCACCTCTCTGCCCGTACGAGCCAGTGGAAGGAAAGCTGTGTCCTCAAACCACCCCCAAGCCCTCTCGGAATCCCCTAGGACAGCTGGCCATGTTCTTCTAAGCCAACTCCACCCTCCGTAGCCTTCCATATGCTACATTTGCGTCATCTCCCTGGCCTGGCTGTTTAAAATTACTCTCAGGCAACCAAATCCCCCTGCCCCGTTGCACGCTGGCCGTCCTTGGTTGCTCCAGGGAGAGCTCTGCTTACCCAGAGCCTGTCGATTTTACTCATCAAACTTGCCGGGGACCTCAACCGGCTCAGTGCCAAGTTCTTGGGCTTGTTGTACCATTGCTTGAACGAACCCTTAGTGTAGTGAAACTGCCTAGGCCCGTGCCTCCTCCTCTCTCTGCTGTCTCAGCCCTGGACGCTGCACCTGCCCCCAGCACAAACCCAGCGCCCAGCCTCAGTAACACCCGGGTGGGTCCACCAGTCAGTCTCCAAGGCCACAGTGGAGGAAAATGGTGGCTGCCTTTCACTTGAGGGTGTGATACACGCTACCGTGTTTTTCTTGACTCCTTCTCTGTTTTTCCTGGCATGGGCCTGAAGAAGGGAGTGCTCTGTGGCTGTGTCAGTGCCAGTTATTAACGTGAACGTCACCATCGGCGGCTGTTGCTGCTGCCTGGTTTTGCAAGCTAAGCTTGGCCGGGCTTTGCACAGCTTCGTGGTGATCTCTATAATAACCTGAGATGATTCACTGCTGTGCGCCCACTGTGCTCTGTTTCAAGTCGGCGACATCTCTTGACACGAGGAGCTAAGAGCAAGCATGGCTGGGTCCGTTCTTTGGAGGAGTTTCACCAACTCTCAAGCTCCCGACCTCTTATAATGAGACAGCCTGACTTCATCCTGCCCATGGCCTCCTGTTGGAAGCCCAGCACTTGAAACCAGGCCATCGAGAAGGAGCGAAGGGCCTGGGCCTCCCTTCTCGGCAGAGAGCTGCACGGGGGCCTGTGCGTCTCTTGCCTCTTGATGCGGCTTCTTGCCTGCGTGGAGCAGGCCCTCGGGAAGCACCTTTCTGAATTGAAGACCTCCTTTCCCGAATGCCAGGTGGCCAAATAGATGCTTAGAAGAGCGAGTCTTTATCCAGGGTGATTTCGGTTCCCCCCAGAGGACACTGAGCCATGTCTGGGGACAGATTTGGTTACCATAAGTAGGAGGTGCTACTGGAATCTAGTGGGTAGAGGCCAAGGATGAAGCTAAGTGGCCTACAGAGCAGAAGCCAGCTCCCTAACCTTCCCACAATCTCTCCCCGAGAATCACCTGGCAACAAGTGGCGGTAGTGCCCAGGTGGTGACACCTTAGCTCACACCACGCGGCACCAGGCTCATCCCGCCTGGAACCCTTTGTGCTGGTGTTCAGCCCTGGACTGATTGACGTTTCACTGCCTGGATTCCGTGGGAGCTGCTGCTAATGAACTCAGCCGCCATGATGACTCTGCAGAGGGCATCATTCAAACAAACCAATTATGAAGGCTTTTGAATGTAAACTTTTACCCAGGCAGCCCCAGGGCTTGCTGCGCATAAAAGTGCGATTTAGAAAACAGGAGGTTTCCTGAGGTTCCAGCAGGCCCCAGCTGGATAAATGCTGGCTCCGAAGCAGCAGGGCTGTGAATAGAGTGCTCTGGAGTCGGTGGGAGCCGTGGCGTTGACCCCGATCTCTGTCCAGCAAAGAGAGGGGCTGCGTCAGGGGCAGGATGCCGGGGTCCTCCCAAGGACCTGCACTGCCCGCACTGCCACTAATGTGGCTGATTCCCAGGGACCTGCTGACTCATGGCCTCGCTGCCCTGCGCCAGATCTCTGAGGTTTTAAGTAATTTGATGATTCATTCCCTCCCTCCCTTGGCTTTGCCTGCTCTGACACCTTGACTATCATCCATCAGAAGCCCGAGCTCAGCTCAGGCAGGGGAGCAGAAGGCCACTCACTTGTGTTCCCTGCATCGTCTCTCTGCCGCTTGGTGCTGTGTGATGCTACCGCAGGCCCTTGGCGGAGAGGTGCTGGTGGCGATCCAACTGTGGATTTTAGACCCTGCACTTAACTGGTGGCTTTAGATAGTTCCTTCTCCAGATTTTTGGCCTTTCCCTGTCATTTTATTTGTTTGTCTATCTACTTATTTTTGTATTTATTTTCTTAGCAGTAGAACCCTTCGTGAGTTCTACAAATATTTGCTAAGCACCTGCAATGTGCCAAGCACTGCCGTAGCTGCAGGAGATGCAGCTGGGAACAAAAGGGACCCCTCTGGTACCTCCCTTCCAATGCGGGAAGGCCAATGAGAGACAAGTGGAAAACCACGGAAGGTTTTGGGTGGTGATAAGCACACATACCCAAAGAGGCAGGATGCAGAGTTAGAGAGGGCAGGGCCTCAGAGGGGAGTGCAAAGATATGCAAAGTGGGCTGGCACTGTAGCATGGCGGGTAAAGCTGCCGCCTGCAGTGCTGGCATCCCATATGGGTGCCAGTTTGAGTCCCGGCTGCTCCACTTCTGATCCAGCTCTCTGCTATGGCCTGGGAAAGCAGTGGAAGATGGTTCAAGTCCTTGAGCCACTGCACCTGTGTAGGAGACCCGGAAGAAACTCCTGGCTCCTGGTTTCAGATAGGCGTAGCTCGGGCTGTTGTGGCCATTTGGAGAGTGAACCAGCGAATGGAAGACTCTCTCTCTCTCCCCCTCTCTCTCTCCCTTTCTCTCTGCCTCTACCTTTCTGTAACTCTGCCTTTCAAATAAATAAATCTTTAAAAAAATTCACTTATGGGATGCACTAATTGACTATGTCTATTGAATAAATTCCTAGAAGCAGAAAGGCTGCATCAAGAAGACACACATTTTTGTTTTCGTAGCTATGGACAATTTGTCCCACAAAGGGATCTTACCAACTTGTGTCTGCCACTAATTTTCAAGGTCACTTGTCCCTCCAGTACTCATCAACAGTGTTTTTACGTATTTTGATCTCTCTTGGCTGAAATGCGGTGAAAGATACCTCACTGTGGTTGTGATTTGCCTTTTCTGAGTGCTCAGTGAGCCCAAGCTTCCCCGACATGTCTACAAAGCCGGTTCTGTTCTTGTTCTGCAGATCGCCTACTCGTGGAAAGGTCGCTGAGTGGCCGATTCAGCCTCCAGGTGGACGAGTTGGAGCAGCAGGAAGCTCTCTGGGCTGGGGTCAGAATCTGACAGTCTGCATGGTATTTAAAGCCACGGGAACAAGCAGGGTCACCTGAGAGGGGATGAACAGAGCTGGGGAAGATCCCTGGGGACTGAACCTAGGGACACCCCTAGAGCGAGAGGAAGAGACGCAAAGAAAGAGAGAGCAGCAGAATCCAGCAAGAGCAGGGAGTGGAAAAGGAGAAACAGAGATGAGAGATGCCCCGGGGTGGGGGTAGGGGATGAGGTCAGCGGATAACTAGGACAGGAGGCCCCTGGCATTGACGTCACAGGCTCATTGATAAACCTGTCGAGAACAGTTCCTCCAGAGTGGTGGTGAAGTCCGATTGGATTTGATTGAAGACGTATAGATGGGCCTCAGGGACAAGCCTTGCCAGATACTTTCCAAGAGGGGACTTAGAAAAGGAGGGCATGGCTGGAGCAAGATCAAGGGAGCTGCTTTGTTCCGTTTGAGATGGGACATCTGGAAGTGTGGCTGCTGGCGAGACGGAGCCGGGGGAGAGGGCTTGTTGCATGTGTGCGGGCGCAGAGAGCTGGAAGGCGGATGCTGTGAGAAGAGTTCAGGACCCATGTTTTCCACTCCATCTGGGAGGACGGTGGAGAGGGGAGCGCACATCTAGGCAGGCTCGGGGATCAGGTGGAGGGGACGGAGAGCCTGAATTTCCTCCATGAAGAATGCAGCCAGGTTGTGAGCCCGGGGTGGGTGGCAGGGAACTTATGCCAGGTCTCTGGGGCAGGAGGAGGCCTGGTGTCCCTCTGAGATGGACCTGGGCCTCACCAGGGACGGGGTAAAGTGCCCGCTGAGTTGCAGTGCGCCCTGGAGCCCTGCCCAGCCTGGGAAATCCATGCAGCCCAGCTGAAGGTTTGGCGCTGCAGAGAGCAGGTTAATTTTCAGGTGTCTGATCTCGACACTGTTCCTGGAGTTATTTATGTCTGAACTGATGAAAATTCCCTCCCTCCACTTCGGGCCCATAAAAAAAAAAAAAAAAAGTGTTAGGGAAGTGGCCAAAACACCAGCCGGGGCTGCTGGGGCGCGCGGATTACCGCTGTCACAAGGCCAGTTTGGCGCCCTCATCCATCTTCTGCCCAGACTCCCCAGCTCACGCCTGTCAGGATGGGGCGTTGACCCCCGCTGTGGCCCAGGTCCCTGGGTTTGGGGACCACGTGGGTCTGAGCGCAGCTTGCGAGCAAGTGCTTTTAATAAGCGTCAAGGTCTAGAGCCACGTTTTCTTTCCTTGTCTCCTCCTCGGTGCGGAAGACAGCTGAGTCTCGGCTCCCGCCGAGCGTGGGATACGGTTTCTGACCTAAGCACGCACTCGCCACGGGGTGGGATGCGTCCCAGGGCTCCAGGGGTCACGGCCATGTGGGTTTTGTGTTACTCTTTCTACAGTGGCCGGATTCAGGATCATCATCTTCTGGAAAAGCCTACTGGAGGAGAAATGTGGGTGGAGGCTGGTCTCAGACTCCTCGTGCTTTGCCATTTGAGAAAGTCCCCTGGTCTCACTGACTCTGTCTGCTGCATGGTGACATGGGAGCGGTTTTTAGGGGATGGGGGCATGAAGTGAAGATGAAAGAATGAATACAAAGTTGTGTTCCCATCAAGGATTATTTCCATTGGGCACCCTCGGGTGTCTAACACAGAGCCAAGGGTATCGTGAGTGCTCAGTAGTATCTGGGGGAGTCAATGACTGAACAGAAGAGTTAAATACGCCTGCAGGTAAATCTATGTATGTAATAATAGCCAGAAGTCCTCAGCACCTGCTGTGTGCTAGGTACTGTTGAGGATTTTGTAAAATGATGCATTTATTCCTCACTGCTGGTAGACAGTCATGGTCCCATTTTGCAGATGAGTCAACTCACCTGTGAACCTTCAGCTCAGAGAGGCCGAATTTCCCAATGTCTCCTACATACAAGGGCTGGAGCTGGGATTTGGCTCTAGCCTGTTCTGCTTCCAGAAGCCGCCTTCCTGGCTGACACAGTGAACTCTGTGTGGGACAGCAGAGGGGCCGCCTGTGCTGAAATCCTGTGAGCCCTTGAGGGGCTGCAAGAGTGTCGGCCCCATGAGGGGCAGGTTAGCTCGAGAGAACATTAACCAGAGGCACTGAGTGAGTAAGTGAGCAGGTTTCTGTTCAAGGGACGAGGGGACGGGGCTCTGAGAGGCTGTACCTGGGACCGCCAGGCTGATCTAGACATAGGTCGGCCAGGTGGGCTCAGCCACCCCCACCCCGTGTCAGGACACCGAATCAGCTGGATTGGAGAATGGAGCAGGCCAAGCCCTAAGAATTAACTTCCTGTTGCCTCCCAAGGTCAAGAGGATTTGCACTGGGGAGTGGTGTTACTCGCCTCTACTTCTTCACTGGGAGTAAGATCGGCTGTGGTCAGAGTGGTTTCTGCACCTCCCGGCCCACTGGGGCCCTCTGCGACCCACGTGGTCCATCAGAGCGGGTAGTGGGAAAGGAATGTCCCACGGAGATCCTGGTGCACCCAACTTTACAGGCTAGGGGATCTCCACTCCCACCCAGACTCCCTGCTTCCCGGGGCAGTGGGAGCAGCCAAGAGGCGGGGATGGGTACCTGCCTTCCTTGGCTGACCAATAGAGAAGAAAGGCTACATCCCATGAAGCTGGGGTGTTTGCTCCAAGGAGCCTTGCGTGGGACTTGGGTGGGCAGCAGCGCCGTGGGGCAGAATCAGGAGCGGACTGGAGGAGCCTTAGCTACCCAGGAAGGCAGCCTCTCTCAGCCGGCGGCCGTGCACTCTTGTGTACGCTGCGGGCTGGCTGCTGTCTCGTTCTAATAAATTAAATCTGTTATATCATCACTGTTCTATTCCTGAGACAAGCACTTCCAAGGCAGATTAGAAAGGAACTTAAGGGGATTAAAAGCTTCTCTTAGTGAAAAACAATGTTTCAGATGAGAAATCCATTTACCAATATGAATTTCAGCAGAAATGCATGTTTTCTTTAATGCATTGCTACTGCTCAAAGAAACCGGGGTTTCCCCCCTCGCTTCCCAGCCTCTGTTTTGCATAAGTTATAATGTGGGTTCTGTTGAGCGTGGCAAGCCACTCAAGGAGATTGATGGCTTCCATAAAGTTGCACGAAAACATTTCTCCTTTGTTCGCCAGGGAGAAGGAAAGTGTCTAATGGATTTGGAGTATTAAAAGAGTGCTGGTTGGTACCATAAACTGGCAAAGTCTAGAAGCAAACAGCAGACGCCAGAGGAAATGGATTAATTGGAAATGGAAACAGTCAATTCTCGGTTATCTGGATGCGGCTTATGTGCAGTAAGTTTTTTTTGTTGTTGGTGGTGGTGTTATTTAAAAAGCAGCGCACACACAAAACAAAACAAAAAACATAGAAAGGAAAAAATCCCAGTGGTTCAGCTCCGCCGCTTTGCTGTTGATTGCTGCGTACTTGGAAATCAAAAGTCATTTTTTTTTGACAGGCAGAATGGACAGTGAGAGAGAGAGACAGAGAGAAAGGTCTTCCTTTGCCATTGGTTCACCCTCCAATGGCCGCTGCGGCCGGCGCACCGCGCTGATCCGATGGCAGGAGCCAGGTGCTTTTCCCGGTCTCCCATGGGGTGCAGGGCCCAAGCACTTGGGCCATCCTCCACTGCACTCCCTGGCCACAGCAGAGAGCTGGCCTGGAAGAGGGGCAACCGGGACAGGATCCGGCGCCCCGACTGGGACTAGAACCTGGTGTGCCAGCGCCGCTAGGCGGAGGATTAGCCTAGTGAGCCGCAGCGCTGGCGCAAAAGTCATTTTCATAACCTGGACCAATATAATTTGGCAAGCAATTCTGCTGCTGCAGTAATAGAGGTATATGAAAACTGAACTCACAGAGAACATTCCAAAGGATGTGTAATTAATGTTTTCCCCATTACTCCCAAGTTGGGAGTCTCTCTACCATTAGACAGTTGACTTGATGTCCAATTGTGAGCCAGTTGCCCAAAGCCAATATGGAGCTCTTGCTAGAGAGGCTGTCAACCTTAGGCAGACTGCTGAGTCAGCCCTGGCCACGGCTGTGCAGAGCTGGACAGACTCTCCCCCCAGGGGGCTGGTGGTGCCTGTTTGGGGTTTGGCCTGCTAGTGAGTGTTGCTGTGTTTGTTCTAGGTGATTCTCCAGGACCCCCAGGGGCCCGTGTGTCCATGTTGCTCTTCCCACTGTGCTCTGCCGGACTGGGAATCTGGGAACATGGTTTCTTTGCCTTGGCCGACTGGAGGATCCCTCTCTGGTGTCTAGTGCGATTCCACAGAGATGGGAGGATGTTTTCTAAGGGACTGGACCCACTCAGGCTAACTTGAGTCAGACAAGGGTTTATTGCAGGGATAAAACTCTCGTGGAACCCAAGACTACAAGGCCGAGCTGGGGCTAGAATTCTGTGGACCAAAGCCCTCCCCTCCTCCCCTCCCTCCCCTTCCTTGTCCCCTCCCTCCCTCCCCTGGGTCCTCTCCCTTTCTCTTGCCTCCTTTTTCTCTGGACAAGGGAGCCTGCACCAGCATTTCTCCAAGTTCCCAGGCCTCTGCTCCTCATCTCCCCAGCCCCGCCCCGCTATAAGGTGGCATCAGCTCCGTTTCGGGGTCCTAGGCGAGGCTCCCCAGCTTTGGCCGAGGGGCCCTCTGTCTCCTCACGAAGACCTTGCATTTTGTCTGCATTGTGCTGCCGCTGTCACATCTGGTAGAAGGCTCTTAAAGGAGAAGCTGGGCTTAGGAGTTACCGTCCCTAACTTCAGCCCCAATAAATGACAATATTGGCCCACAGTTATGGGGTGCTAACTAGGTGCCAAGCACTGAGTTAAGCCCTGCTCATAGACTGTCTTGTTAAAGCTCCTGACAATTTTAACAGCTAGGTCCTATCACCGGCTCGCTTTTCAGCTGAGAAAACGAGGCTCAGAGTAGTTGAGAAACTTGCCCAAGGTCACACAGCTGGAACATGGAACAGCATGATTGGAACCCAGGAATTCTGACTCTGGAGTGTATGCTTTTAATTGAAACATTATGTGATCTTCTAACTGGAGTTCTTTTGTGTAACTTCATGAAAGGCTTTTTTTTTTTTTTTTTTTTTTTTTTAAGAATCAGGTTGAAATTGCCCCTCTACAACCATATGGATGAAGGTGAAAGCAGCGGATTAAAAAATAACATATTGTTAGCTGGTGCCTGTGGGATTTCATACCTGTGCTGCCTCGAACTCCCACCCCCTCTCTCAGACCCCTTCCCCTGCACTGCACGCCTCCCCCAGGCTCCCACACATTCCCAAGACCCTTCCAGAAAACCCGGTGCTAAAATGTTGCTCAATTTTAATTATACTTCCAAGCGCCTTGCTGTCAGCTGCCCTTCTGAAATAGTTTTAATTGGAGTTCCATGAATCCCAGCGAGTTCAGATGGAGTTCATCTCTTAGCCCATCCTGATTTCATTAAAGATTTGATCTTTCTTTTTTCACCAATAAAACATTTATTATCGTTATCTGTTTCGTAACCATTTTCTTTCTCCAAAGAGGGGGGAAAAAAAAAACAACCTCATCTTCATGCCAATAAAACCAAGGAATCATCTGTTGGTTTTTCTGGCACGCAAGCGCTATAGCATTTTTTAAAATAGTCATGAATTCGTTATTTTCCTTTTAAATGAACTCAATCATCATTCAAGAGGAGTTTTAAGCTTGCAGGTGAATATTTGTGAATTAGCTTGCACATGGAGTTCGGGTAAAATTCACCTTTCTAAATATCAGTGGGCTTTTTCTTTTTTCTACTAAAGGAGACAGCAGAGCTGTTTGGCCAGCCACATCAATGATGGGAAGCAAAGCTGTGGCTGAACCAAATAATGCAAGAGTTAAACTGTACCACCAAGCACCTTGTTGGCTCCCGCGTGCGGATAATGAACAGTTAATTCCTGTGAAATCCTCCTGGCCCGGTCCCGGCTGGGACCCCCGCTCGCCGCTCAGGAATCAGCTCGCCATCCGTGTTTGTGATTATCTGCCGTGCCACATTCCCGGCCACTCCAATACCTGTCTCCCGCTTGGCAGATTGGAGTCACAATGTTTTTGTTAAGATTTCAGCTGCAGCTCCTTCCAGATCTTTGTTTCATGTATGTAATATACTTAAAATGCACTAAATGACAGTTTATAATATCATTATCTACAGTTAAAGATATTATAACTTCAAAAATGAAAAGAAAGTGTAGCCATATGTGGAAGTGGTCTATTTTGTGCCCTTTGAACCCTCCTTCCTCCGAGTTTCAACCGGACGAGACAGGCCACAGTACAGAAAGCCTAGGTCTGCGGAATCATTTTGCTATTTTAGCTCATGGTTGTCAAGAAAGGAAACGGGGTTATTTAGACAGTAAATAACAACTAATTTCTGTTCCTTTTTCTTTTTGCTGTTCCTTTGGCACCGGGTTCCAATATGTTCTTTATTACAAGGTCTGATAATTCAGAGATGGCCCTGCCATCGTCCCTCCACCCACCCCCCAGCCCCCAATAACACGGGGGTTGATTTAAAACTCCACTCCCGGCAGCCCCGGGGGGTTCTTGGGACCGGCGTGGACGGGAGTATGGATTAGGTTTAAAAGTAATAAAAACGTGGACCTGTTGGTTAGGTGAAAAATTCACTATCAGATGCCTGAGCATAGCGTTCCTTTTCATGTGCAAACGGCACTAAATGAGGCATTTAATTCAACAAATCCAAAGTTCTGATCCGCCAGAAATAGAGACTGGGTTAGTTCAATTTGTAACAAACGATCTCCGTATGATCAAAGTTCTGAGCGCTGATTTCAACATGCTGCTTAAATTAGTCTAACACCGAAGTCTTTGGCTCGGAGACAGTATTTGGAATGTCTTATCCGAGGAGGAATTTCTGCTCAACACATGGTTCTAATATCATGCCATGCCAGCTTGGCTTTTTAATGGGCTGACAAGGAGGCGCAGTGCTAACTTTCTGACTCCAGAAAGTTCTTGTGCTGTCACCCGCAAACCAGCTAGGATAATTTTTCCTTGGCTTCCTTATTAAAGACTGAATGAAGGGATTGTGCGGCTTTCTTAATGTCACTTGGTCTGTTTGCCATAAATTCAGGCGCTCATGATGAAAGCTGCACTTATATTTCGTGGGGAAGTGGAATCAACGAGAAGGCACCCAGGTTCACAATAAATAACTACGCGTGAGTTATTAAGTGAATTTCATATACCGGGGCCTTATTACATCAGCAGTTTAGATAATGGCTTCTGAAAAAAAAAATACATCTAGGCATTTCACGGCTGAGGCATGGGGGGCTGGGGTGGGTACCGTGGAGGGTGCCAGGGTGGATAGACAGAGCCAGCTGGGGTGAGAATGGAATAGGTGGGATTTGAAAGCGAACGTAATATTTACATTTTTCCACGCTGCTTTGCCTTTTCAGCTCAGTGGGGGAGACGCGCAGGCCTGCTGGCCCACACGACATGCGGCGCTACAGCCTTCCTGCCTGGAATTGTTTGTTTTCTTGCAGAAGGAAGACTTGGGGTTGTTTAGACTATGAGCCTAATTTTAGAGGATGATAATTAGGTTGCTTCTAAACCACATATTTTCCAGAATTTGCTGCCCCATGAAAATAACTCACATGTGTGTCCAGCCTGGCTGGCAGCCAGCCGGATGCCCAGGGCCTCGGTCCTCCGTGTCATCCCGGGGGTACTCTCGGTGACCGGGACGGGGTAGGGTGGCTGAAGGGAAAGGCTTGGTTTTGGGCGGCAGGAGAGCTGGGGTTGGGTTCTGGGTCTGCCATCATTTGGGCTCTCGGGGTGGGTCACGTAACTGGCAGGAGAGCGTCTTCGAAACAGCGTTGTTGGGCGAAACATCAGTGCCCCAAAACACTCTGCCGAAGGCGGGGGTCAGCGAGGCATGGGGGTCTCTGCAGGCTTGTTCTCTTCTTCCGTGTTGACTTCAGCCTGGCTCCACCTGACGCAGCCTTCGGTCGCTGATTCTCCATTACACTCTCCCTTCGTGGTAGACATCTCCAGCGGAGTTGATGAACCAGTTCCTGTGATGTCCAGGACCAGGGAAGACTGATTCCACGAGGCTGGATGCTCTCTGTCTTGTAAGAATCCCTGATGCTTAGCACCATGCCTGGCATGTAGCAGACACTCCATGATTGGAAAAATCCCTGGGTTAAGACCATGTTTCTCAACTTTAATGAACATTCAAAGCAAGTGGGGAGTAGGGGGTCCTGTTGAAGTGCAAGTTCCAATTCAGGAAGCCTGGAGTGGGACATGAGATTCTGTATTTATTTTATTTTTTTCTAAAGATTTATTTATTTTATTTGAAAGTCAGAATTACACAGAGAGAGGGATAGACAGAAAGAGAGATATCTTTGCTTCCCCTGGTTCACTCCCCAAATAGCCACATCGGCCGGGGCTAGGCCAGACAGAAGCCAGGAGCCAAGAGCTTCATCTGGGTCTCCTGTGTGAGTGCAGAGGCCCAAGCACTTGGGCCGTGTTCTGCTGTTTTCCCAGGCACATTAGCAGGGAGCCCGATCAGAGGTGGAGCAGCTGGGACTTGAACTGGCGCCTATATGGGATGCTGGCACCACAGGTGGCAATTGAACCACTATACCACAACGCCAGCCCCGAGATTCTATTTCTGATAGACTCGCATGAAATGCTGATGTTGCATTTCAAGTAGCCCAGTTAAAGAGTTTAGCTGTGTTTCATCCTAAGGGTATCAATCCCTATTTGCCTTCTTTTGGTAACATGGCTGAGCAGAACCCCAATTGATTCATCTATAAAATGTCCTGAATGCTCTTTAAGAACCCTTGAAACTTAGCAAATACGGCCTACAGGTGCAGTGCGCTGGAATTATTGTTGAGTCAACTCTGGAATGAGGATGGGGAGTCTGTCCTGGGAACAGGACCTTGTGAGGTACCCAGGACATTTCTGAAACTCCCTAGGGGGCCCTGGGGATGTGGAGAAGGGTGAGGGCTCAGCAGAGAGCCTGCTGGTCACACTGGGAGCTGCCTCTTTCTATTTCTTGGAGCCCGGGTTGCAAGGCCGGGATGATGGCATGTTTCTTGTGTTTGAGCTCAGGATGGTTACAGCTGTGAGGATGCGAGGTCAACATGCACAGAGCTGTCCCAGAGAGTGTGACAATGACAAGAAAATGGGTCATTTTATAAACGTATCTTATAAACGCATTTTATAAACGCATAAAGTGTAGAAGAACCCTTACAGCTCAACAACAAGAAAACATCCACTGCGCATTTGAAAAAAATGGGCAAACTATTTGAACAGGTGACTCTCCAAAAACGCTGGGAAGATGACAAAGGAAAATACGAGAAATAGTCCATATCCTTTGTCATTAAGGATCAAAACACAAATGAGATATCGCTTCACATCTATTGGAGAGGCTAAACTGACAATATCAACTGCTGAAGGTTTAGCAACAGGAATTTTTAATCATTGCCAGTGGGAATGCAAAATGGTACAATCCTTGGGGAAGAAAGCTGAGTAGTTTCTTATGAAGCTACATTCAATCTTATCATATGATCCAGCCATTGAACTCCAAGGTATTTACTCAACTGATTTGGAAGCACATCTGCATAGAAACCTGCACACGGATGTTCGTAGCAGCTTTATCCATGATCAGATCTGGAACAACCAAGATGTCCTTCAGTAGCTGAATGAGTGAGAACACCGTGGTGTGTACATACAGTGGGATGTTCCGTGGCAGTCACGAGTTCTCAGGTCACAACACGTCATAGGTGAATAGTCAAGCTATTGCTAAGCTAAAGACAACAATCTGAAAAAGCTACCTACCACATGGTTCTAGCAACGTGAACTTCCAGAAGAGTCAAAACTATAGGGACAGCTTTTGATCAATGTGTAGCGAGGTTCAAGGTGGGGTGGGGGAAAGGTCTGTAGGATATTGTAATGGTGAAGTCAAGGTATCTGTCAAAACCCACAGATCTTTATAGCATAAAGAGAAGGCTTCATCTACAAAGTTGAGAATAAAACTTAGGAGGTTGGGGAATGTCAAAGTGGGATGCAGAATGGGACGAAGGAAGCCCACTGTACTGCAAGTGTATGAAGCAATTCACTGGAGTAGGTGCGAGGATCGGGTGTGAAATAGCAACTTAGGCAATGAGTGGGGTGTGGAAGACTAAGGGCAAAGGAAGTAAATACAAGCACCGTTCTCCGGCTGACAGTTGTCTCCCTCAAAGGTGGGCATCAACAATTCCACAAGCTCTACAGCCGTGTGCTAGAACTGAACGATGATGTAAAGGTTGGCAGATGGTAGGGCTGGGTTTCTCAGGGCTACAGTGGGACGCTACAGATCAGCAAGGTCGCACTAGAAGAAGCCATAAGGAAATGGATCAGAGACATCAGAATGAACTCATGATAAGCTTGACCAGATACAGGTGGGCATTTTTATAGCTCTGTGCATACTCATGGGTTAGTATATGGGTACCCCCTTGCTCCCTTAGCTGAAATGGCTTAAAAGTCATGACACCCATAGCTACTTAAAATGTCCACATCCAGTGCTGAGAGCTTGGTTTCCAACATCATTGTCCAGGGCAGGGAGAAATGGCCAATTCCAGGACTGGGACAGGAAACACACAAGACTGGAACATCTCATAGTGCCGAAAGTAAGCAATGCTCAAAACACAAACAACAAACGTTAACCTCAAAAACCAAGCCCACCATGATGCGACTGTATCAAAGGATCCAGGACATGGGGGTTGTGGGGAGAATAACCTGAGCAACAAGACAGAGAGGCATGGATTATAACCTAAAGAATAAAAAAAGGTCCATGAGCTCAAGGTGCAATAAATTGTGCGAATAAATAAACAAGTGGGGGAGCACAGACAAATCTGTGTCCAGCAGAACATTAGTTTGTGTAGAGTCTCTGCTCTTAAAGAGACAGAGTGTCAGTCCCCCATCCTTAAGTGTGGACCAAACATAATAACTTTCCTCCGAGGAGCACGGTGTGGGAAGAGAGGAAAGGTAACTTCACAGAGGAGCAATCTGACAAAGAGGCCTTCCAGCCAGGGTCGAGGTCAATACCGCGAGAGTTCAGTGGCATTGATAGTACTTACCTTTCATACGCCGGGCCAAGGATGACACTGTTAGCTCTGCGATCTTCCTCCCCAGGCACCAGTCATGAGAAGAAGCACCAGACAGGTTCGATTTATGGGACACTTGGGCAAGTACTCCTCAAGGCATCAACAAGGATGTTCTGAGAAACTGTCACAGCCAACAGGAGCCCCAGGGGTCAAGGTGACTCAATGCCACGTGGTATCCCAGATGGGGTCCCAGAGCGGAAATAGGACATGACGGGGGCAGGTGAGAGACGTTCAAGGAAGTAGGAACTTAAATGTCTCAGGATGGTCTCATTCCGTGTGATAAATATACCAGTTAATATGAAGATGCTGACAATGCTTGTGACATACTGTACTATCTTCCATAGTAGCTGCAGATAGAAAATCTAAATTTATTTAAAAATTCTTTGTGACAAAAGAACAATGCCTAGGAGTTGGGATAGGCTTGGGAAGAATGGAGTTGGCGTGAGCGGTGCGGCTCCTCTGGGTCAGACACAGCATCCCCTTGCCATGAGCTATGGAGCTCTGTAATCTTTACAATGGCCCTGCGACAGGTGCAATGCAGCACGCACTTTCCAGACGCAGAGAGGCGGAGAAGGGCAAGGAAGGGAGACGGTCCACGGTCAGATAGCTACTCACGGGGGAGGGTGGAATTCTACAAAGCCTACGTTTCTTTCCCTTTCCAGAAAAATGCACCACAAACTTAGCTCTCAGTTCCATTTGCCATGAATGTTTTGAAGTACCCTCAGATAATGTTCCTGGGCCTCAGTCTGCTCATCTGTAAAACGGGGCTAGCAGCAGTTCCTACCTCATAGGTCGTGGGGAGTGCGTTAATGCTTGGTCAAAACAGTTGCTCCACACTGCACACATTGCCCTGTTATCACCATTCCTCAGTATTTCTGCCTCCTTTAACCGCTCTGTCCCCATTTTGAAGTGCCAATTCCAGGGGCCTTCACTCAGATCAAACCTTGCCTCCTCTGTGCCTTTTTCTAATTTGTACTCCCCTTTGTCTGCACTTAGAAGGGACTCAGGGACCATGCATGAGAACACGGAGCTGGAGGGGGAGATGGGGCAAGTGGTAAGCGGCTGGGTGGGTAGATGTGTTCTGCAGGGGTGGAGGGAGGTGTGCAGGTGTGCACCCCGCCCCACAGACCCCAGGTGGGGCTGCTTTGGGTGAGAGTCTGGCTGTGTGCGGGGAGGTGTGGGGGAGCGAGGGGGTGGAGCTTCCCATTGCTAACTCCCTTGCCTCCAGCTGTGTCTCCTTGCTCTGTGGCCCAGGGCCCGAGAGCCTTCCTCCTGCCTGGGCGGGGAGTCCCTCCTAGGTTCTCTGCCCAGCTCTGTGTCCCAACCTCCCTGCCTTCACACTGGCTGCTGCTGGGCCGACTCTGAAGGGTCTCTGTCGCTCCGTTCATTTTTTTTCTTAATATTTATTTGAAGGGATGGGGGGGGGGAGAAGATCTTGTATGCACTGGCTCACTCCCCACATGTTCACAGCAGCCAGGGCTGGGCTGGGATGAATCCAGGATTCAATCTGGGATTCCGATCTTAGCGGCAGGGAGCCACCTAATCGAGTGCTCACCGCTGCCTCCCAGGGCGTGCTGGCAGGAAGCTACAAGGAGGAGCGGGGCTGGGGCTGGAAGCCAGGCTTTTGCCTGCCCCTGCTCCTGCCACTCCACTCCGTCTTCACTACGCCCGTGTGAGCTGTGCCTGGAACCTGACCTCCGTGCTCCAAATCCCGAGTCCTGACCAGGGCCTCATCTTCTGCATAGAAAAAGCCTAGGTAGCTTTTGAAACGTTCTGACTTCAAACACGGAGAGCTCAAGCCCTTCAATAAAGACGCGATGGCTTTAAATAGCCAATGAATCTAAAAATCACCCCGGCGCTCACCTCCTACCCTCGCTGCGCGCAGCTGGATTCAGAAATCAGAAGCCCACGACAGGGAGGGCTTGGCTCGCCTAATGCACTTGAATTTGGGGAGTAGAAACTTACATTTCTGTGGCAAGAGCAAAAACAATAAGCAAAGCCTCTCTTCTATTCCATCTTTAAAAAAAAAATGTAGAGAAGGTTCCAGAACAACAGATTGAAATGCCTTTCAATACGCGTTCGGCTGAAAGAATTCAGACACCCTGACGGAGATAAAGGTTCTCCTCTCCTTTAAAAGGCCACTAGCAGAGGCTCGAGTGTCTTTGTTCCCCGGACTCAAGTTGCAGGAGATACATGTCATTTCGAGAAGTATGGAACTAATTGAGGAATATGTCCAGCTCTTGTCGAGGTGAACAGGGCAGATAAATAAAAACTCTATCGCACATAAATCTTTGCTCCCAACATCAAAGAAGCAGGATCCTGCTAAGTGTATTTGTATAATGCAGTAATTTATGCAAAAAGCAGCTTTGATAAATGTCCCCTAATTTATTGTCATGTATCTCAAATCAAAGTCAAACATTTACAGCCTGAGCCTGAAGGAAGCCAGGCCTCAGAGAGCCAAAGGGGTTTGAAGTAGGTAAAGCTGTGTTGGGCAAAAGGTTAAACAGGATCTGGTTTGAATGTTAAGAACTTTCTACAAAGATGGTGGAGGAAAACAGGGCTGCGTTCGGCTCCGAAAAGCAAAGCGAGACAGGACTCCCGGTTATTCTTCTTCCGAGGGCAGACGTAACCCGTGCCCTGGGATGATCTGAAGGCACAGAACCAAGGCCTGCCGCGCACCCCTTTTGTAGGTGCTCCTAAAACAGATAGCAAGGATACTGGGCAGCATGTGCTGGTCCTGGGCCCCGCACCGGGCAGGCACTGTGCGAAGTGTGTGCCTTGGGAAGGGCTGGTGTTGCCAGGCTCACCATGCAGCCGGGGAGACGGAGGCACCACGTGGAACGTGGCGTTGGAGGACCCAGGAGGTGGCGGAACCCTGTGTGCTTGTCCCCGAGAGTGCTTCACAGCTTAGGGAGAGAAGAAGGTTCCTTTAGCTCCCAGGTTTGGAGACTGAAAGTCCAGGTGGTACAGCGCAGGCTCCGGGTGGTGCAGCCCCATGGCCACTGGCCGAGCAAGTGCAGGAGAAAGACAGCATGCAGAGCAAGAGAGAGGGAGGGGCCGGGCTTGCTCCTTTCCTAACAACCCTCTCATCCGAACCACGGAGGGGACTTAAACCCTCGGAGCACAATGCCCCCTGTGACTTCATAATGTCCCAGCCCTTAAAAGTTCCACCACCTCCCAATACCCCTCCCCTGGGGACCAAGCTCGCGATACCTGGGACCTTGGGGGCAGCAAACCACATATCGAGTTTGTTGGTGAACACCACGCCAGCGGCCTTTTCCTACTGGGGCTACTCAGCTCTTCCCTCGGCGAGAGCAGGTACCATTCCACAGGCAGGTAGGCATCGCCACGAGCAAGGAACTTTGTTCCCGAAGCTAAAGGCCTGGGGTTCATGATTATGGAGACTTTTTTTTTTTTTTTGACAGGCAGAGTGGACAGTGAGAGAGAGAGAGAGACACAGAGAGAAAGGTCTTCCTTTGCCATTGGTTCACCCTCCAATAACTGCCGTGGCTGGCGCGCTGCGGCCGGTGCACAGCGCTGATCTGATGGCAGGAGCCAGGTGCTTCTCCTGGTCTCCCATGGGGTGCAGGGCCCAAGCACTTGGGCCATCCTCCACTGCACTCCCGGGCCACAGCAGAGAGCTGGCCTGGAAGAGGGGCAACCGGGACAGGATCCGGCCCCCCGACCGGGACTAGAAGCCAGTGTACAGGCGCCGCAAGGCGGAGGATTAGCCTAGTGAGCCGTGGCACCAGCCTGATTATGGAGACTTTCATTCACTTCTCATGGCTTCCAATTTCTGGCTGTGTAGTTATGACCAAATTCTCCTTGTCTCTAAGCCTCAAAATGCCCATCTGTTGAATAGACCCAATGGCAGTGCCGCCTTACGGGGTTGTCATGCGGATTAAATGAGGTAGCACCTGCCAAACACACGGCACAGGTGCAATCAACGGCTGCTGTTGCTATGTCATTCCTTCTTATCTGGGACAGTTCTGCATTCTGGCCCCAGAAGACAGAAGAGCCTAGGGCTCCCCCAACTACACTCCGGGAAGCAGCCGCAGTCTGAAGGTGCTGGGGAAACGAAGCGGCCGTGGTGACGTCTTCAGTCTGAAGGGCTCTTCTTGCCCATGATGTCTGTAAAGCAAACATAACTCCAGTAGTAGTGTTGCCGTAGATGGCAGCTGTTTAAAAGATGGTGTCGCCCATCTGGTGGCCTGGCGTGGTCTTCGGGCTGGTTCCAGGAGGAAGAGCTTTGCTCTGGGATCTCACCAGCTGGAAACTGGTATTGCAAACCTGTGCTCAGCTCCCAGCCTTCTGGTGAATGAAGCTGAGAGAGGAACGGACTTGTTTCCCCCACCTGAGGGCTTAGCCCCCGAGGCCTGGGTCATGATACTCAGCTGGCCTCTGTCCAAGGCGAGGCCCTACATCGCATGGTTCAGGGCGTGTATGGGTTTCAAGGGGGTTGAGGACATGTTTGCCATCACTTGTTGGTTTCGCTCAGTTCCTGTTGCCATGGGCAGCGTGGCAGGACAAGGCTGCTCCCACCCAGACAGTGGCCGGGAAGGTTCACCTCCTTGACTTTTGAAATCTGCTAACAAAGAACTTCCCTCTCCCCCATCGCATACCCGACTTGCACCCTCATGCAGAATAGGGGGAAGGGCCCTTCTCCTGCCCCAGTGGGTTAGTCTGGAACATTCGCTCTCCGACAGCCTCTCTGAGAGAACAGACCATCTCAGGAAATCCGGTGCTTGGGTCTGAGTGCCGGGATCCTCACTTCCGGCTTCTGCCAACCTTGAGCCTAGCCCTTTGTCCAATGGGAATGGAGAGAGAGATGCATCTCAGAGGATTGCTCCACACACAAGATGATCCACCTGTGGTATCGTCCAGATGCGACTTGGCGCTTGGTCCCTGTTCCCTTTCTTGGCCTCGGTGTCCACACCTGTGAAATGGCGAGTCTTCTTCCACGTAGCGGCGCTGCTGTGAGAATCCATGGATACCGGATGCCGTGTGTTCAGAGCACCTAACCCAAACAGTAGTGTGCTCAACACTTCCCTCCTCAAGTCCTCCCCTGAGCTGTAACCCAGAGGTCCCAGTACTCGGGACAGCATCCACATGGCTTCTTCCAGCTGCAGATACCACTGAAAAACCAGGGACGCTTGAGAGACTGTTAAAGAAAAGGCAGATGCGACATTCCATCCGGTGCGTGGACTTCTCTCGGAGGTCAGACGTGTCCTTGGGGAAACTCGAATCCTGCAGGGTGACCCTTAAGAAGCCGACCCTGGGCACCCGCTGCCGTGCTAGCTGCGGCATCTTGGCACCATGCTTGCTCCTCGGCGTTCCGGGTCCCCGGCAGCTCCCAGCGGAGAGGAGAGGGCAGGGCTCTTCCAGACAGTGCTGGCCGGCCTGCAGAAGCCTCCAGAGCCACACAAGGCAAGCGCCAGGGACAGCCAGGGGTGGCGCCACCAAGAAACAGCCCACGAAGTCTCACTTTGATTTTTGGTGCTTTAAAGATATATTTATTTGAAGACAGAGCAACACAGAGAAGGAGATAGACAGACAGACAGAAAGAGATCTTCCATCTGTTGACTCACTCCCAAAATACCCACAATAACCAGGGGTTGGGCCAGGCTGAAGCCAGGAACCTGAAACTCCATCTGGGTCTCCCACATGGCGGGCAGGGGCCCAAGCATTGGGGCCATCTTCTGCTGTCTTCCCAGGCGCATTAGCAGGGAGCTGGCTTGGAAACAGAGCAGCCGGGACTTGAACCGGTGCCCATATGGGATGTCAGTGTGGAAGGCGGTGGCTTAACTCACTGCACCACAATGCCGGCCTCCTCATTTTGATTTCAATCCACAGCAACCATCTCTCCTTTCTTCTTCCTCTCAACCGCACCCCCAAATATCCATTGCCCGCTGCTGGGCCCCCTGCCGAGGTCTGCAGGAGCAGGTCCCACAGCCCGAGGCCGGCAGAACTGTACTGACCCATCCCCGGTTGCACACTGTGTCCCCATAGCTACCGGGCCTGGAATTTGCTGGAGATCTTCGTGTTTTTGTCTTCCCTTGCCTCCGGGCAGGCAGCAGACCAGTCTAATTAGGAGACGTGGAAAGGAGTCCAGTTTTTTGTTTTGTTTTGCTTTGTTGGTTTTGGTTATATTCTTAAGTTCCCTCAGCTGCTTGGAAAGCTTCCTTTGTCTGGTCTTGGGCAGGGACCTTGCTAATCTATACAGTGCTTTTGTGCAAATTAGAAAGTGATGCCCCTCCAGGCAAGCACATGGCTTCCTGAATACGTAGTGGCTATGCAAAAAATAAAATGAAAAAAAAAAAAAAGCCCCCGTGCCTTTTCCCCTAAGCTAGTGCAGCCCTATGTTGGGTACCCTGCCTGGTAAGTGGCACGCAGGCTGGACTTGATCTTTACTCACCCTTTGAGGGCCTTGTGCAGTGTGCAACCTATACATCCGTCTGCAGCCACTCTGCTCCTGGGACTTCCTCATCTTCTGCCACCCCAGGGCCTTTGCACCTGTTGCCCTCTCGGTGCCAGGTTTTCCCACACATCTCCTTTCACAAGCTCCTTTTTATGTGACTCCGCTCTGACATAATACTCCCAAGTGGAAAGGAGGAGAGAGCCACAGAGGGGCTTTGAGCACAAGGGGGTCCTGCTAGGAAGCAGCCATCCGGGGTTTCTAGAGGGCGAGGGAGCCGTGGAAAGAGCATGGAGGGGTGACGGAGAGAGTGCGGCACCGCCCTGAGTCTGCCGGCTCGGTCTGCGGTGTGTGAGCCGAGAACTCTGCCACGGTCTTGCTGAGTCTCCAGCCAGCTCCTCCGGCTGTGCAGCCACGGCTTTCGGAGCAGGGCTGGTCGCACGGGTGGGCGGCCTGCGCACTTGCTCTGAAGGCTCCCGTGCTTACAGCCCTGCTGTCGTCCTCTTGAAATTCTTCATCCATGGCCGGCGCCGCGGCTCACTAGGCTAATCCTCCGCCTTGCGGTGCCGGCACACCGGGTTCTAGTCCCGGTCAGGGCACCGGATTCTGTCCCGGTTGCCCCTCTTCCAGGCCAGCTCTCTGCTGTGGCCAGGGAGTGCAGTGGAGGATGGCCCAGGTGCTTAGGCCCTGCACCCCATGGGAGACCAGGATGAGTAGGATAAGCACCTGGCTCCTGCCTTTGGATCAGCGCAGTGCGCTGGCCGCAGCACGCCAGCAGCAGCGGCCATTGGAGGGTGAACCAACAGCAAAAGGAAGACCTTTCTCTCTGTCTCTCTCTCTCTCTCTCACTGTCCACTCTGCCTGTAAAAAAAAAAAAAGAAAAAGAAAAAAAAGAAAAAGAAAAAAGAAATTCTTCATCCTGTTGAACAAGGAGCCCTGTGCTTTCATTTTGTTCCTCTTCTCAGTTCTTATCAGGCTTTGTGGGGGCGGGGGGGCTGCTTTTTGTGTTGGCTTGTATCTGCCTTCATTCATTGTGTCTTTATTGCGTACCTACTCTGTGTCCACAGCTTGGGATGTGGCAATGAATGCCGCAGGTGAGGTCCTGGCTCTTAGGGAGCTCACGGGCTGCAGGTGCATGACAGGGAAGAGAATCAGCAACCAGACAAACACACAGGACATTGTATGGGATGAGAAGGGCAGGAAAGACATGAAGCAGAGGACGGCGGTGGAAAGGGGGTTCCTTTAGGTTAGGTCTTTAGAAAAGGCCTCCAGGAGAAGTGACCTTTGAGTTGACAGCCATGTCGTGCAATAAGCAGCAACCAGGCCATAGGGGACAGGAACTCAGGTTCCGAGTAGAAGGAATCCTAAATGCAAAAGCCCCGAGCTGGGACAGAGCTGTGGCTACAGGGAGCCTGCAGGTGTAGAAAAGGTTTGGATTTTAAATCAAAGGGACAGTGTGGGGGAGGTAACTGCACTAGGATTGGTAGCAATGTCTGCTCTTGGTGCACGGTTACTTTGTTCAAAGCCTTCCACAGACTTTCACCTATTTGGCCAACCAGGTAAGTCAGGTACTGTCCCCATTTTCCAGATGAGAAAACTAAGGTCCAGTGGCCTGAAGCCCCCCAGACCATCACTCTGTGCACTGCGACTAGGACTCAGATCCACCTGATTCTAGAGACATTGCTCACCCGTCTACACTGGCAGTGCTGGTTACTGTCAGTCTGGTTCCTCCTCCCTCTGGGGGCTGGGGAGCCTCTGGAGATGACAAATGAAACAGTCTTTCGTCACTGGAGATTGTGATGAAATTTTATCCTATGCTTGCCTAAATAAAGCCAGCTGGAAGTAGCTGTTTATGAGACACAAACAAGAACTTGGTCCAAGATGTTTTTGTTCAACACAGTGTTTTGGCTGTGCCCAGCTTCAAGTTCAGAGGAAAAGGAAAGACCAAAGCATATTAATTAGTCATAATGGAAGCTCTCTCCCTAAATGCATGCCTTCTTTCAGCTCAGTGGTCTAGAAATGGCTGGTCGGCCTTACTCTTGGACAGGCTCTAAGGCTTCTGAATCTCTGTGCCGGCCTCCATGGCATCTGAGGACCAACTTGAACAGGACACGGTTCCCACACTGATGCAATTACACTTAGGTCTGCTTTCCAATGCCTGCCGAGCTGGAGAGAGGGCAAGGGAGGGCCTGGGGCTTCCCAGCAGAATGCACAAGCCAGGTGTGACCAAGAGGATGCGTGCAGGTGTCAGGAAGCTGTGCCCACAGCAGAATTCCTTCATGAGAAACACACTGAGTAGCTACTATGTGCCAGGCACTGGCGTTTAATGCTGAACCAAGTGATCAAGGATTCCTGCCCTCATGGATCTCACATTCTAGAAGAAGAGAGAGACAAGAAACAAGCAAGACGATTAGAAACGTGGTCACGTCAGACAGCAAAGGAAGTAAGGAACTGGCTTGGAAGTGGTGGGGAGAAGGCGACTCTGGATCGGGTTATAACCAGGGTCTTTCTGATTGCAGGCCTTCCAACTGAGACCCAGACCATGAGCAAAGAAAAAGAGAAAAGTCTTCACTCACAAGTCGAGGGATCTCAGATAACTTTTAAATTTATTGCTTTGAGAGATGGGCTGTTGGTTTATTGGATGGTGCTTTGACCTCCAAGAATGTAGGGTCATGGCTGTCCGTCAGAACTAGAATGGAGAATGCCCACACTGAGCACGGTGCTTGAGGAGAGGCGATACGGAGTGCTCCTGAAACAGACAATGGCTCCAAGGCAGCCATTCACTTCTAGGTCTGGTCTAGATCCTGCTAGGGATTCTCTGTGTGCCCTTGGGTAAGTCTATGACCTCTCTGTGCCACTCCTCTGCAAAAAGACCAAGCAAAAGTAAGGTCTGAGGACGTTAAAGGCCAGTGATTTCACGATCTGCAAGATCCAAACAAAGCCCCCCGAGGTGTCACCGGGAACGCATGGACTCCCCCACTTCGGCAGAAAACCGCACGATCAGGGTCTGACCTGGGATCACAGCAGAGCTTGTGAGCTAAGGTTGCCTGGGGAACGCGTCCTGGCTGCCACCCACATGTGTCTTGTATTAGTGTTATTTTCTTAATGGCAACAGCACTCAACCCTGCCCATTTCACTACTGAGTCACTCAGCTTAGTCTAAGTATCACTTACACTGAAATACCCTCTCCAGCCGGTGAATCTGCGGTTTTATTTTGACTTTCGCGCCCCCCCCCCGCCCCACCCCTGCACAGGTGTTTGTTGCAACCCTCAGAAATAAAGCAGGTCAATCCTACCACTGCTTTTAAATACACTGAAACACAGTTTTGAAACCTTGCTTTTTAAAAAAAGAAAGGCAGGCAGGCAGAAAACATGCTTGCTGTGTGTCGTCTGCAACCTGGAGTCTTGTCCACGTGGGCTCATGAAGAAAAAAGAGAGGAGAGGGGCAGTGTTTAGAAAAGGAGGTGGCAAAGGAAAAACAAGGAAACAGAAAGGCGTGGAGAAAGGCTGCCTGTGTGGCTGCGTGGTCTACAGCTGGGATGCAGAGATGCTTAATTTCAACGGAACGGTGCCTGTGGCCAGCACGCGCTGCGGGAGACCCGTGCCCCATGCTGCCCCATGGGCACAAATGATCACTTCCGAATTCCTGTTGAATGAGAGCTCTCCTTATCAACACCAGCTTCTTGAAACAATTTTGTTATAATGGCAGGCACCCAGAAAGTGGGTACCACTGGAAAATCGCTCCCCTAAGCTCCTCGCCTCTGTTTTCCAAATGCTGCAGATTGGAGATTTACAATCTCGTGTGCCACACTAAGAGTATGGAATCTTCGGTGTGCACCCTTCCTCCTCCTGCCCAGGTCCGTGTGTATACACACTTGAGCTGCTTGACATTGTCTGTGGGAAATGGAATTAAAAGTTTATTAGAGTGTAAACGTTTTTTTTTAAACCAGGTATTATTTCTTCCTAATTCTCATCTTCCATGGTATTGTCCTGTGTGATCTCATTAGGGTTCCTCTCAGGCCCTGTCCAGCCAGCTATAAGTGACCGGTCACCATGAAACCCCAAAAGCCAGTCCCTTAACTCATTTGTGAGATCGGCAGACCATGCCCACATATACTGACTGACTTTTTAGAAACTGGCCGATTTTTGGTGGAAAATATTCTGCATGCTGTGCTGCACAATTTCCAGTGGCCAAATTGTCCAAATTGGTGATTTTGGGTTTTGCTTTTCAATGTGCCATTTGTCATTGTTCAAGCAGATAGTATACTGACATCATGCAACAATGCAATACCAGCTCTTTGGTGCAAAGTCTTGCTCTGGTCCCTGCCCGAGTATCACGCCACCTACAGGACCCCTGCATGCAAACACACGCATGCACAGAGGCCTGGGTGTCCCCGTGGGAGCACAGGGTAGCAGCTCACGCGGACCATTCGGCTTGTGCGCCGCCATGGGAGGAAGGGCTGGTGTCTGGCTGCCCTGTCACTTCCAGGGGCCAGTGAGGTAGTCAGGAGGAAAAGATTTTGAAAACCAACGAAGGAAGTCAAACACATTTGGGAGAAGGAGGTAGAGGATGGCCCTAGCCCCGTTCCAGATATTTGAAAAATGGAATGGTTATTTATTTAAAATCACAGCAATTCAAACTTAGACCCAGATTAATGTGGTATCAAGGAATTTCAGTTAAGTGATCATGAAATTTGAGAGAAAACCAATGAGTAGGTAAGAATAAAATGTTTTTCCAATTTATTTCTTATAAGGGAAAGACAGGAGCGGGTTTTGGAGGGGGAGAGATCTCCAGGCCTTGCCCACATGGAGAGACCTGTTGGGTGACGTTCAACAGCTGTGTGATCTCTTTGATGTTGCTATAGAGAAATAACCAGAACTTCTCTCAGAGGCTGAAGAGAGAAGCTGTGGAACACACAGTCCTACGTGGCATGCAGGATTGGTGTCTGTCCACAACCGTGTCTAGAGTGCCATGGGTCCAATCCATGGATCCAAGACTCCAGAACACTCCACGTGGGCAGGTGCACGCACACAGTCACCCGAAGCAGCAGCTGCAGAAGCACCCCCAGGTCTGGTGCTCAGCTCACGCCTCACAGAGCGCAAGTGTCGCTCACTGGCCAGGGGCCCGGCGCTCCTGCGAGCAAGAACCCCGATGCCTTTATCCTGGCTCAGAGAAGATGCATCCGCGTTCCTGTGCCACGTACCCTGTGACTAACTGAGCTATGTAGAGGTGGAAACCGAGGGTGCATCATGTCCCAAGGTTTACGGACAACCAAAGCCGCAATCCCTGGCAAGAGGGATCTGATGACTGCCTTGCTCCCAATAAAAGAGGATTTCCAATCAGGAAGCAAAGGAGAGCAAGCCAGAGCAGGAGAGAGAAGCAATTCAAATAAATGGGATTTTCCAGATCAAGACCACGCAGGCCTGTTAATGACTCCGTGGCCCGTCTCCTTGTCGTCACCTGAGTCTTTTGCCGGCTGTGTTTGGTTTTGTGATGCAGTTTGACACCCCTGGGGGTTTTCCGTTCTGGGCTGTGACGTGGAGACAGCTCCTCCAGAATCGGGCTGTGTACTCGCTGTTTATTCTGGGTGCACTCGAGCCTGGGCAGCAGCCGTGCCGTAAGCAATGTGCTTCTAAAGAGCGGGGCGTTTGTGTGCCTCCTCTTTGTGGGAAAGTCAGAGCTCTGGTTTTTGTACGTCCAAGTTGAGGAGAGCACGGAGGCCCTGTGCTCTCTTGAAAGGACCTAGACTCGGGACAAAGAACGAACCTGCTTTGGGGGTAATAAATGCTACAAGTTCCATTAACACCCCTCTTACTATGGATGGGGACTGCTTTTTAATTCTCTCTGAAAAATCAATGGAAGAACAGTTTCTCTTCGCCTACCCGTTGGTTGTCTCTCAAATTCCATAATCACTTTGTGAGATTGCTTAATACAACATTGATTTGGGTTGTTCAATTGTCAATTGGGAGTTAGATGTCTGGGAAGTGTAGAATATTTTCAACCTCATATTTCATGTTATGTTAGTTGAAAACATATTTTTAAGATGTGTATTATTAATGACACAATAAAATCTCATTAGCGGATGGGGTTGATAGATGCGGTTTATCTAACATTAAGCAGAAATTGACATCTTGCGGGGGAGTATCAAGATTCTGTGATCCCAGACACTGATATTGAACAAGCAGGGGCCAGGAGCAATCCGCTATTGATTAGATGGTGCTAGTAATTATATTTACTGAGCCGTTTTATTGGGTGGGGCAGAAGGTGAGGTGGTTCTTCTTTAGAGGGGAGAGAGAGCAATCAACAAAGATGTTGTTGGTGAGAGCCCCAGAGCCAGTGGGATTTTTTTTTTCCTCGGGCCTTACTCTGGCCTTGACCTGGTCCTAATCATTATGTAGGAATGCAACCTTTGCTGGAAGGTCCCCGCTGGCTTCCAAAGTCTTGTGTTGACTTGGCAGTTTCCTGGTAGGTCTTGTGGTAGGGCTAATCCGTTGCATTTCACTCTGCACTTAACCTCTCTACCCATCCTCACTACTGCCATTACTGGCAACACCACCATCACAATAACCAACACCAACAACTCCAGCAACACCAACATGACCATTACCTCTACCTTGGAGAGTGTCCCCCACCATCCTCACGGCTATTGTCCCACCACTGCCACTGCCACGGCCATGGACATCACTATCACCAACCCCTGCCAGTACTACCAACATCAATATCAACAACTACTGCTGCTCCCACTGCCACCATCACCACCACTGCCCGCCTGTACCATTGCCGCCACCAACCACCACTATCGCCACTGCCATCATCGTCACCACTACCAACATTGCCAACAACACCAACGTTGTTAACACCACCACTACCTCGCTACCCGGGGGGGGGGGAAGTAGTAGCTTTGGGAGTGTGTCAGTCTCGGGTTCGAATTCCTGCTCTGCTACTGTGTCTTCGGTGTTACCACCTGACTCAAAGTCATGATGAGGTTTACATGAGCTAAAGTGGAAAAGTGCTTGACCCAAAGCAGGCATTCAGTAAATAAAGGTATTTGCACCTTTGATGAAATATTATGAATTCTTGGCATTTTTGCTCCTGATGCCTTGTTCCATATCAATAAAGTTTATGAGTGTGTGTCCTTCCTTCCTGCCTGCCTTCCTTCCTCTCCCTTCCTCTCTCCCTTCCTACCTCTAGATTCTTTATTTCTGTGGCTGAGTTGTATGTAAAAAAGTTTTATTCATCAAAAAATATCATCATCTCAATGAGATAATGTCTACCCCTCCACTTTATCCTTATCACAGTGTTTGTCACCTGGTAAAAGGCTTAGTACATATGCTTTGATTGAATAGTCATATATATATATATATATATATATATATGATACAAGAGTTGCTTCCATGTGTGTATAACTAAGATGTTCACACATATTGGACTTGAAGGTAGATTTTCTGTGTTCATATTGAAAGTTAATTCTGGGCAGGTGTTTGGCAGAGAAGTTAAGATATCACTTGGGATGTCTGCATCTCGTAGCAGAGTGCCTGGTTCAAGTCCTGCCTGCCTTTTCTATCCAGCTTCCTGTTAACACACATCTTAGAAGAAAGTACGTGATGACTCAAGTCCTTGGGTCCTTGCCATCCAGGTGGGGGACCTGGAGTTAGTCTGAAGCTCCCGGCTTTGGCCTGGTCCAGCCCCAGTTGTTGTGGGCATTTGAGGAGTAATTGAGCAAATGGAAGATTTCTCTCTCTCTCTCTCTTTCTCTCCCTCTCTCTCCCATTTTGTCTTTGTGTATCTGTCTCTCTGCCTTCCAAATAAATAACAGAAATGAATAAAAATTGAAAGTTAATTCCATTATCAACAAATGCCCAAAGATATGCATATAAATCATTTCATCAAAGAATTATGTATAATAATCCCCCTAAAAAGAAATAATCTAAATGCCTATCAAATAAGAATTAACTAAATGCATTGCTATTCATCCACATCACTTATTACTAATACTTCTCTTTAAGATAGGGTTAAAATACATCTGTTGACAAGAGAATTGCTTACAGGGCCAGAGCTGTGGCACAGCAAATTAAGCCACAGCCTGTCATGCAGGCATCCCATATGGGCACCAGTTCAAGGCCAGTTCCAGTCCCATCCTCTCTACTTCTAGTCCAGCCCCCTGCTAATGCACCTGGGAAGGCAGCAGAGAATGGCCCAAATGCTTGGGCCCCTGCACCCACATGTGAGACCTGGATGAAGCTCCTGGCTCCTGGTTTCAGCCGGGCCCAGCCCCAGCCATTGTGGCCATTTGGGGGGGTGAACCAGTGGATGGAAGACCTCTCCCTCTCTCTGTCTCTCCTTCTCTCACTCAAGAGAGAAAGAATTGTTTACACTATAGAATTAACATATTACTCATTGTAAAAGGAGTTCACAAAAACCGCAGTGTGGTGTGGACATCTTTTAGGTGGTGCTGCATAAGTGAACAGAGGCATCAGGGAACAGTCTGCAAGGGGGTGGACTGAGGCGAGGCACCATGTGTTAGTGTCTGCCAGGGTCGGTGGGATTGCACATAATGTTTTCTGTGGGGAGCAATCCGGACTAGACTAAGTTGCTCGAATTAGGACTTATTCTATGCATCTGCTCTCCCACAATATGGCGCTGGGAGAGAAGTAAACAGCTTCCGCACAGCTGCCTCCAGTTCAACCAATTAACTGTAGGACTTGCTCCTGATTGGAGAGCAGCGTACTCAGCCGAGTTGGGATTGGCGGAGGAGGACTATAAAGGAGGAGAGAGACGGCATGCACCAGAAACATCTATGGGGAACATCTGAGGGAACCCGTGCAGCCCCCCAGAGAGCCGGCCGGCGGTGTGCTGCTCCCCTGCGGAAGTGGGGAATGCGGCCAGGGGGAACTGCCCTTCCACGGAGGTGGAAGGGATAGTAGCCAACCCGGGAAGAACCAGCAGCAAACCCGGGGAGGGCCGAGCAGACGAAAGAACAGCGCAGGGTTCAGTGTTGCTCCTCCACGAAGAGGGGGAGCGACATAATGGTGCCGTGACTCGGATAGGAAACCTAACTCGGATAGGAAACCTAGGACGGATAGGAAACTTACGAGGGAAGAAACGGGAAGAAGCAGGAAAATACCGGAGAGAGAGACTAGCGAAGAGCCTAGGGGAAAGCCGGACGAGAAAGGTGCCGGAAGAAGCTATTGAAAGCCTAGGCATAAACTCGGATATGGACTGTGGGAAAAAAGTTAGGATTGAAAGCGAAAGTGAAAGCTTTCATAGACTCGGATGCGGACTATGGCGGGGAAGCTAGGAGATTGAAAGCGAAAGTGAAACCTGGAGGAGGCTTGGACTCGGATACGGACTGTGGGGAGTAGCCAGGAGAAATGAGAGGAATATTGTTGGAAGAAAACTTAAAGAAACATACCGGGTAGAGAAAAATGTTAGGGAGGATGAAGCCGCGAGTGCAGGCCGAGGCGGAGATATAAGCCACCTTGGAATTCTTCAAGTCACCCCGGGGAGCAAGAGGCGAAGATCTGGAACCAGAGGCAGAGACGTGGGCCGCCAGGTTGAAATTCGCCAGGTTAGTCCGGGGAACTTGGACTGAATGCCGGTGGTGGCGGAAACATTCGCGGAAGCCGCCGCGTGCAGAGAGAGCACGGGGCGTGAATAGATAGAGAACGCGGGGCTGGCGCGCGAGGCCGTGGTGCGGGCGCGAAGTGCGTGGAGACCGCGGAGCGTGCGCGCAGAGCCGGGAACCCGCCGGCGGGGCGAGGCGCCGGGAAGCCGCGCAGAGCCCTGAAGCTGCCGCGGGGCGAGCCGCCGAGAAGCAGCCTCGGGGCGGAGCCCGCCGGCGGGGCGAGGCGCCGGGAAGCCGTGCGGCCGTGAAGCTGCCGGCAGGGCGAGGCACCGGGAAGCCGCAGGGATAAGAGAAACAGAAGTTTAGAAGTAAGATGAGAGAAATAGGAATGTTGGCAGATAGAAGTAAAATGGGAGAGATAGGAATGCCCGGAGATAGAGAAATAGAGAGAAATAAGGCCTCCCCTCAACATGCCAATTAGAAGGCTTGGATTCGGTCTGCCCGATTAGTGAGGCGATGAGCACCTGGGCGGCTAGCCGCAGGTCACCGAAGACAGGCACGAATTAACATCAGTAAAGCTTCCCCACAATGCAACAATTAGGAGGCTTGGATTCGGTCTGCCTGATTTAAGGCGGTAAGCGCCAGCAAAGCTCGACCAGAGTATGAGCTGCAGGTCACCGAAGATAGGCACAAACCAACACTAATAAGTCTCCCCCACAATACGGCAATGAGAAGGCTTGGATTCGGTTTGCCTGATAGGTTTTGTAAACACCTGCAGGCAGTTCTAGCAGAGCAGAGCATGCGCTGCAGGGCACCGAACACAGGCACGCATCAGCGCCTAAAAACCTCCTCACAATGGCGAAGAGAGGACCCGGATTCGGTTTTCCTGATTGATAGGACTTGTAAGAGCCTGTGGCAACTCTAGCAAGTACAGCAGAGTGTGTGCTGCGGGACACCGAAGACAGGCGCGTATCAACGCCAAAAAATAAAAAGAAAGGGGGATCTGTGGGGAGCAATCCGGACTAGACTAAGTTGCTCGAATTAGGACTTATTCTATGCATCTGCTCTCCCACAATATGGCGCTGGGAGAGAAGTAAACAGCTTCCGCACAGCTGCCTCCAGTTCAACCAATTAACTGTAGGACTTGCTCCTGATTGGAGAGCAGCGTACTCAGCCGAGTTGGGATTGGCGGAGGAGGACTATAAAGGAGGAGAGAGACGGCATGCACCAGAAACATCTATGGGGAACATCTGAGGGAACCCGTGCAGCCCCCCAGAGAGCCGGCCGGCGGTGTGCTGCTCCCCTGCGGAAGTGGGGAATGCGGCCAGGGGGAACTGCCCTTCCACGGAGGTGGAAGGGATAGTAGCCAACCCGGGAAGAACCAGCAGCAAACCCGGGGAGGGCCGAGCAGACGAGAGAACAGCGCAGGGTCCTGTGTCGTTCCTCCACGAAGAGGGGGAGCGACAGTTTTCTTTCTATTTGTTCTCTCTTGGGTTCATTTTAACAATGAGCAACCATTAGTTTCATAATCACCCAATAAAGCACTAATGCCATAGTAATTACTTTTCAATGTCTCATTATTCAGATTCCAGGTCTCACTCATTGCCCCCATCACAAATATTCCCAGCCTCAGGAGAAATGCAGCTAAGAGGGGTTCCAAGGAAATTCGAAAGAGCAGCAGGTGCCAGGCGGTCTCCATGGAGGAGGAGGCACTGGAGGTGTTTGTCTTTGACGGGAATTCCTGGAAGGGAGGGGCGTGATCTGAGGATCCTGAACCTGGGAGTTTTGGGGTCACCGCGTTGAGCACGTGGAGAGAGTGCTGTCTGTTGCCTAGCACCTCTGACAAGTGGTGAGTGCATGGGTCAGTATGTTTTCCATAGTCCACTTCCACCAACGGTCCCCATGGGCCAAGAGGTGTCCACATGATCGTGGCTCTGGCCGTTTCTCCTCTTGCTGCTGACCTGTGAACCATGAAGCAAAGCGTGTTGCTCTGTGGACAAGCTCTCGGCATCAGTCTCTAAGAGAACAATTATAATGACCCCACAGTTTAATAGTTCCTGCGTTCTGATTGGAAAATACAGAGACCCCTCCACACACATACACCACAGAATGAATCCCATTTGTTCATCAAAAGGTTCATTTAAAAACTACCATGTGGTGCATGGTATGGTAAGGGTTGAAGAATATGGAATTTCATTTACTCAACAAACATGGATTGGGCCAAGCATTATGTAGGCTGTTTCCTGGGTGGGTGAGGGGACCCAAAGATGAACAAAGAGATCCAATGAGAGGGGACCATGGAGGGATCATCTCTTTATAATGACCTTCTTCTGTGACCACCTACAATAACTAAATAAATAACTCCTCAATAAGTGGAGTTCAAGGATAAGAAGTGGGCTCCTTGGTAAGCTTTGTGCTAATTAAAGCGAGGTTCCCTTTCTCAAGACACTTTACTTTCATCTGTTCTATACTGATTTATTAAAACACACTCCTGCTATCTGCCCGAAAATTGTCATAATCAATATAGAAATCTACAAAGGCTCCAATGCAACCCCTCCAGCGCAACCAGCACCGCACCACAAATGGGGGCTCTCTCTGGGTGGACCCAGAGGCCCAGGTTGGAGGTAGAGGCACATCGGGTGACCTGATGGGAAATTGGGACTGACATGCGTCCATCTTCCCTCCCTTTCTGGGCCCTTGCTGGTGTTCTATGAAGATAATCAGCACCCACGTCCCAGAGCATGATTTGTGACTTTATTTACCAGAGAAGTAAGGAGACAGAGCCAGACAGAGAGCTCCTATCTGCTGGTTCACTCCCCTAAATGGGCAGAACTGGGCTGAATCAGAGCTGGGAGCCAGAAATCCAAGATAAGCGTCCTGTGTGTGTGGGAGACACCCACATAATTGAGCCCTCTCCTGCTGTCTCCCAGGGTGTGCATTAGCAGGAAGCTGGACTGGGAGCAGAGCTGGGACTGGAACCCAGGCCCGTGGAGACAAGATCCGGGTCCCTCAGCTGCTGAGCCAAACGCCTGTGCGCTGAAGTCTGAGCTGACCCATCTCAACAGGCTGCGTCTGTGAACCAACAACCCTGCACGTCGAAGTTCACATGCAGCACGTGAGCCTCCGGCTGGCAGACCCGCCCTGAGAAACCCCCAGATGGGGGCCCCCGGCCCGCAGGGGGTGGGTGGAGGAGCCCCACAACAACGCAGAGGCTTCTGGTCGCCGGAGGGAGCCGAGGACGTCTGCCTGTTACCAGGTTCGCCATTTACGGCCTCTCTGAGCTCCTCTGAAAACTACCCAGGCATTGATGAACGCCGACTTGGGTTGTCAGGAACGATCCACAGTGACCCGAAAATGGGGCCCTGAGTTGGAAAGGCACCTGCCAGGAAAGAGCCGGGATGTGACTGAAGCCAAGCGGGATAGGGTGGGGAGCAGCGTCGGTGGCGGCAGGCGTGAGCCATCCTCCGCTTCCCTCCACAGGCAGCGGGGCCTGGCCGGCCCCTGTCCTCGCTCCAGGACACACACACACACACACACACACACACGTCCTCTGCAGGGCACCCCCCGAGGAGAAGAGGAACTCAGAGAAGGAAACAGATACGGATCTGCTGCAGGAGAGCTTTGTTTCCACGCAGGATATATGGTTCCGGAGGAGGAGTCAGAAAACAAATTATTGTGTCTCTTCGCTCCCGACAGGTCTTTAGCGGTGCCGACCCGAGAGGGGAGATGCTGCAGATTAGTGGTGGCGGCACAATGGGTCCACGGGGCAGGAAAGGTGTCTCTAGTGTATCTATTGTTAAGTGATATAATTTATCGTCGCCGAGGGTTAAGGATCAATTCCAGCCCTTTCCTACTTCAGGAGCTGAGATTTATAAGGTGATGCCCAAATTTAGACATTGAGGCGCTGCCTGCAGAAATGTCCCCGCAGGCGGGTGGCGTGTGTGCGTCTGAAGCCAAGTCATTCCCCGAGCTAATTCGAGGCTCTCCTCGGAAACTATATTTGCTTTCTGAGTGCATGGTGAGTTTTCATCTGGGCTCCGACCAGCTGACAGCTATGCAAGTTTGTAGATACCAGTAATTGAATATAGATAACCTTGATGGTTGACCTCGGCAGAGCCAGGCCTGGCCGCCTCCCATTGTTTCTGGTTTTGCCAGTTGATACGGAACGGCTGCCGGGTGAATTTCTCTAGGAAGCCTTCTCGGCAGTGGGGCTTGCTTATCACTCCCCGGTCTCCCCTGTAAGCTTCTATTTACTTGACGTAGCGAGCTGGGAATCCGAGCCGTGATCTGACTGTTCACAAGGGCTGCTGGGGGAAAGTGTGTTGGAAATGCTTTCTTCATTTCTAAAAACAAAGGAGGCGGGAGATGGGGCTTGGGCTTTATCCAAGTGGCAAAGACAGCCCTGGTCTCCCTGATGCGGCTGTGGCTTGGTGGAGACGGTGGCTGCTGGTCATTTTTTGGGGGGTGTGCGTTCAGTTTTGTTTACAGAGTTTGAGTCACAGTCGCCAGTGTGACAGTCTTGAGGTTTTTTTTTTTAATATATATTTTAGGAGTTATTTATTTATTGAAAGAGAGAAAGAAGGAGGGACACACAGAGAGAGAGAGATCTCTCTCTGTCTGTTCATCTGTTGGTTCACTCCCCGAATGACCACCATGGCTGAGACTGGTTCAGGCTGAAGTCAGGAGCCTGGAACTCCATCCAGGTCTCCCACAGGGGTGCAGGGGCCCAAGGACTTGGACCATCTTCTGCTGCTTTCCCAGGAGTATTAGCAGGGAGCTGGATCAGAAATAGAGCAGCCAGGGCATGCCCATATGGGACACTGGCAATGGCTCAAACTTTGCATCACATCTCAGACCCCAGTCCTTGTAACTTAAGGGAAACATTGGAAGAGCTTTGGTATTTATCTTTAATTCTGAGAGCTGCTTTTAAAAAGGCTCTAAGAAGGAAAGGCGGCCACCATCCTGCCGAGAGGAGGCGACAGGGCCATGTAACCGTGGGGTCCTGGACAGGCAGAGGGGTTTGCGTGCGGCGGCTTGACTGATGCCGCAGGGGCTCCAAGCCAGCAGGACGGTCACCGCGGCGACGTTGCCACCGTGGGCTCTGCGGCCATCTCTACTTGTCCAGGTTTGCTGAAATGTCACCAATCGGCACGGCTCGCTTCTGGAGTACCGAGAAAATCAAAAGACGGAGCCAGGGAGGGAACTATTTCTTCGACGCCGTGCTTTCCAGCCTTTCGGAGGGTCTCCTTGCGCGGCTTTGAACTTTGCAGCTGCAGCAGAGAGCAGGTCAGGAAGGGGCAAATCTGTGTCCCCGTCAGAGGGGTCGGGGCCCGAGGGGGCACCGAGGACAGCGGCGGGGGCGGGGGACGCGTGCCAGCCCAGGAGCAGCCCAGGTAGCCGCCGTCTGTCTCGCGGGTGGAATACTGGCTGCTAATAACGCAGGGTCGATGCCGAGCCTTGCGAAGGGCGGGGGCCGGAGCTCCAGAGTCCTGGCTGCCAGGCGACTGCGTGTCACTGCTCAGCTGAGGGGATCAGCCTTTGATGCTTTCAACATCAGAACATCAGAGCTGTTCTTCATCCTGCGAAGGAAGGTTCGGGTTAGTCAGCCAGGGCAAATAGCTCAAGGGGGATTTCATTTTCCCTTTGTCGGGCCCCCTGCTTTCATCTGCAAGGGGTGTACTTTCCCACCAGCACACGGAGAGAGGAAGGCTCGGCGGGCCCGGGCGGGCGCAGCCAAGGTAGGGCCCGAGCGGGCAGCTGCTGACCACCTTGGAGCCGCCGGCACAGAGCAAAGCCGGGGTGGGGGAAGGGTCTGCGGCCTGCCACCATGTGCCCCCGCAGTCACCACCATGGGGACTGGCCCCGGGAAGGTTTCCACTCTGGCCGGTCCAACCGGTCTGGCCTCGCTTCCCACAAGGACAGCCCCGTGTGTGTCTCCATGGCTGTAGGCATGTTTACCTTGCGAGAAGAGAATGAAGGGTATGCAAGCAGACCAGAGGCCGGGCTCTGCCCTGCCACCTGCAGAGCAAGGAAGCAGACGTCCGGGTTCAAGTCCAGCCTCTGCCCCCTACTAGCTACTTAACCCTGGGCAACTCACTTCACGTTTCCCTGGCTTAATTCCCTCCTCTATAGAGTGCATCTGGTATTAGTATCAGCCCTCTGGGGTTGACACGAAGACCAGATGGAGTTAATATGCACACAATGCTTGCGGCTCTGCCTGGCACTCAAGGGCTCCACAAACATCAGCTATCATTGAAAATATCCATTTGCTATTCATTTGAACACACTCCAGAAATCTTCAATATTTTAAAAGCAGCTTCAAGAGATGACTTGAAGTGGAAATAATGTTTATAAAGCAAAACTGTGATTTCAAAAAATTGAGTATAGCTTAGCCAACCTTAGCATTCATCCCCAAATGCATATTGAACACTTTGTAGTCTTGTGTAATGCACTCTTTTTATTGGGATCGTCTAGACTGAGACTCAGCTCTTGGGAGGTCAACACTTCATAGCAAAGGCAGGGTCTGGACACAAAAGGAAGGAGCATAGGATTTATGGCAAAGATGAAAATCAAGCCAAGTGTTGGGTGCATTTTTGGCCCAGGGAGAATACAACTGATGGTCAGAGGGAAGACACCAGGAAAGCAAGAGGTGCCATCAGACTGTGGGCTCTGGGCAGGGCCAGCCTGCCACCTAAGAGGTCTGGTGAAGATGGGGTTGATGAGGAGGAGATGAGACGAGCTAGACCCTGGGCTGGGAGTGATTTGCCCTCCAGTATGCCTAATGGTATCTGTGAAATCCGGAGGTCCTTGGTGCCTACAAGAAGTCTGTTCCGAGGGTTGGGTGACAGCAGACGGCCTGAGGCCAGCTGGAGTAGCAGCAGGAGAAGTGAGACTGCCACGGGGGACTCCTGCCTCCCCCTCTTGGGATTCCTGCCTGGCATCAGTATGTCAGCTCTGGGGTCCATCCCACAAGAACTGCGGCCCCCAGAAAGGTCAGCTGAGCCCCCGTCCCCACCAGCTGAGATGCTCAGTTCCTTCAACCAACAATATTTACTGAATAGCAGCAATGTGCAAGGGACTGTGCCCAGTGCCAGAAATAGAGAGTTGAAATTATCTACAGTCTTGCACCCAAGGCGTGAAGATGCCAAAAGTCACTGGGAAAGTTGTTTGAAATGCAGACCCCAAGGCCCCTTCCCAGAGATTCAAGAGTGGAGCATGGGATCTGGGCATTTGCATTCAAATGAGTGCAGATTTCACCTACTGTGGCCCCTGAGCCATACCCCGCGTGTCTGTCCATCTACCTAAATAACATTTACTGAGCACACACTATGTGCCAGGTACTGGGTGAACATTAGGGACTGGAAGAAGGCAGGGCCCTCACCCTCCACTCACTCATGGTTCTTGGAAAAGGTTGGGCTCAGCAGCCTTAACAGCTCCTCCCATTTCAGATTCTAGAACCTTTAACAAGCTGCTTTTGAGAAAGCTCTAAAACAAGAGGCAAAAACATTTTCTCTGACCGCTAGCCTATTAGGTTCACTCATTGTAAAGTGTATAGCAGGGTCACTGGCTATGAGACAGGTGCTTTGCTTACTTCAATCAATCATTGATCTTTGCAACAACCTTAGGAGACTAGTCTGATAAGCATGGCCATTTTACAGATGAACAAACTGAGAGGTTTCTTATTCAGACCTTGCAGCTGGGGTGTGGTGAGCCTGCTGCTGAACTCAGGCCACCTCACTCCGGAGCCTGCATGCCTAACTACTTTCCAACTCAGTGTGCTGGGAGGGTGCCACAAAATATTCATGAGAAAAATGGAATTAAAAGTATGAGTTAATTCTGGTGCAAAAATACATTTTTCATTATATGGGGAAATGAATATTATGAAAAAAACTATACATGGATTTCAGGTTGTTCTTGTACCAAAATAAACTCATACTTTTAATTCCATTTTTCCAAGAATTTTTTTTACAAAAATTTATTTATTTGAGACAGTTACAAAGAGAGGGAGACAGAAAGTCTTCTATCCATTGGCTCACTCCCCAAATGGCTGTAAGGGCTGAAGCTGAGCTGATCCAAAGCCAGGAGCCAGGAGCTTCTTCCAGGTCTCCCACGTGGGTACGGGGCCCCAAGCACTTGGGTCATCCTCCACTGCTCTCTCAGGCCATAGCAGAGAGCTGGATGAGAAGAGCAGCCTGGACATGAACCGGCGCCTGTATGGGATGCCGGTGCTGCAGGCGGAAGCTTAGCCCCCTACGCCACAGTGCCACCCCCGTAAGAATTTTTTGAAGTGCCCTTGTATTGCTGAAGTTTTGAGGCTGCAGAATGCTATTGTGCAACTGGTTATTCTCTTGGTGCAATCTATACAACCGGAGGGAGAAAGAACCGCTGAGGTTTTAGGAAATTAATTAATTAATTCAAGAGGCTGAGACAGAGACAGAGAATTCCCACGTGCTGGCTCACTCTTCAAATGCCTGCAACAGCTGGACATTTGCGCCATCTTTGCTGCCTCCCAAGGTGCACGTTAGCAGGAAGCTGCAACCAAAAGTAACCAGGAGACTCGAACCCAGGCACTCGGAAATGGGAGGCAGGAAGCTTAACCTCTAGACCGAATGTCCATCCTAGAACCCCTGCTATGATTCCCACTTTAAAAAAACATAGAGCGTTTTTATTTTCTTGTGTGCCAAGATGGGAGTGAGAAGGTAGGGCTGAGAGAGATTTTTGTTTTTGTTTTTGTAGACTTAATTCCTATAAATAGTAAATCAAAGTTTAATTTCACAAACATCTGGGAAATCTGAATTTTGGAAAACACATTGGAATTGAAAAAACTAAAAAACTTGGATGATATCAAAATATTGGGAAGGATGTGAGTGTTGAGGTGGATTTGTTCTGAGAGGAGGAATGTGGTGGGGGCAAGAGACATGGAGTCACCACACAGACCCCAGGAGTGGGGTGAAAGCAGGCCTGAGGGGAGCAGCCTGCAGACTCATTTATTTCAGTTGCTACAGCAGCTTATATAGCCAATGTGGCCAATCCAATCAAGGAGCGGTCTATGCCCTAACCAATCACAGCCTGTTGCCAGGCAGTTTCCAAAGCCATCCAATCACAGCCTGTTGCCAGTCAGGTTCTGTTGCCAGGCAGTTTCCAAAACCATCCAATCACAGCCTGTTGTCAGTCAGGCTCCGTTGTCATGTGCCATCCAATCACGGCCTGTTGCCAGGCAGTTTCTGTTGCCGGTGGCCATCTTGGCATGGCCTTCTCATTCCACTACATGTGAGCAAGCAACTTCTCCTAGATACCATGTCAAAGGATTTAACCATCCTGGAGTGCATTCGTTTAGCGGAAGTTCAGGTGCACCTGCCTTACCGTTGAGAAAACTCACTTTCAAACATTTGCGTGTGCCCACACAGATGGGTAAAGGCACGCCTGCCACAGCTTTGGGAAAGCTGGAAAAACCTAAGTATCCACCTAGGCAGGGGATCAGTGGACCAAGGAATGTTCCAATCCATGGACCTCTTCTGGATCTCGCCTTGCTATTTCAAACCCATGGTTTAAGAAACGCTATCTAACATTAAGAGGCCATATATTCTAGGGCTTAGAAATGCGGGTTTTGTCCCTGGTTGCCTGTCATGAATCTTGGCTCTTTCCTTCACTCATGGTATGATTTTGGACAATTTTCTTGATCTTCTGGTGCCTCAGTGTCCTCATCTATGAAATGGGCATGATAGGAATAGTCCCTTCCGCATAGGTATCCTAACTATTGTTACGAAGGTTAAAGTCATTCACGCAAGCAGGTCTCCCGAGTGCCGTGTGCTGCTAGGAAGGCTACCGAGCTTCGGCCATCATAGATGCATGCTGGGAGAGGATGACAACGATGGTGGTGATCCTCCTGGTTATGTCTCAGGTCAAAACTGGAGAAGCGAACAGCAACAAATAATGAAGCTTGGGGGAATGAAGTGGGCTGGCGTGAGCCCCGTCAAGAATTGGGTGTCTTCGGACAAATCAGACAAGCGCATGTTGTCGTCGGGAAAATGGTTCGAAGAGGATGGATGGTGGCATTCAGGAGAGAGGAGGGGATCGTTGGGAAGAGGGTCGCTGCATCGAAGCCAAGTTCAACGGGTTCCACACAGAACACTGAAACTTTCGGTGGCCATCCAAACTCACAGGGCCACGGCGCAGTCGACTAAGCCTCGGTTCAATCCCCGGGCGGGGGCGAAGAGGCAGTGTCCCAGCGAGCCCCTCTTGTCATCCTGAGAGTCCTGAATTGTTGCTCAGTGTTTTCCCACCGTGAGGGCAGTGTGTTGATTCGAGTCCCCAGCGAATCCCCAGGATCCAACAGAAACGGTGCTGCTTCCATCAGCGCCCTTGAACCCCAGGATCCAAATGTTAGCTCTTTCTCGGTGACCTGGCTACTGCTCCCTGCAGCCTACAGCCTGGTCCATGGCCCCCTGGGGCTCCTGGGGACCCCAGATAGGAGGGCAGGGTTCTTTTGATATTGAGGAGCCAACAATCTCTCTCATAATACCCCTGAGTACTTAGCATCTCAATGCAGAAATTTGCCGGATTCTCCTCCTTCAGGATACGTGCCCGAGTCTTTGGAGTATTAAAGTAACACCGCACCTCGCGTTCCAGCGCCAGGGCCTCTGCGCCGCCAGGAAGCAATCTTCATTTCAGTGGAAGATGCATTGCCACTGAATAATTCCGATGCATCTGCCCAGACTCCCAAAGCAGCCGCTGTACTGTTTACCAACACAATTAAACATCTACCGCTCCCTGCTGCCGTACCAACACTATCCTACCTACTTAACATCAGCCCATTAAGTCACCGGACCTGCAAAACGGTCAGCAGATACTAATAAGCAACCTAGGAGTGAGTCATTGGAGTGAAGTGGAATATTGTGGCAGGTTCTCAGGCCCGAAGGCGGAAAAGTTCACACCTTCCTGACACTGCTATAAAACACTGCAACATTACAACTTTTCAACCATATCTAAAAGGCCAATTTGGGTTTATTCCCATCCGCGCTTATGGCCATGGTTCAGCAGGTGTAAACTGGTAATAACCGCAGTCCAGCTCTGGGTGGATGCCAGCACAGATGTGTTCAGTCAAATGACTAATTGAAAACCTTAGACAAAATCAGCAGCCTGGCCATTTTGCCTGCATAATAAAACAGTGCTGATAAAGGCAGTGGAGAAAAAAAATCCACCCATCTCATCATCGGTGCCATTAACAATCATGAGTAAAGATGAAAACAACGCATGGTTTATTCTGCAAATGAAAGCGTATAACTAGATGGCTTCCCGGGGGCCCATTACCCATTTTAATAATACATCAAGGAGTCTGAGCAAACAGTTTGTATGTGCAAACCAAACAGAGCAAACTACTTACAGTTACCGCATACAGAGGCAACTCCCAGCCCTCTGGATTGAACAAATTTATAAAGGTACATAACACGAGAGCTATTAGCAAAATTAAAAGAGAGCCATTATAGACTTCGACTCTGCCCTGCTCACCAGTCAAGAAGGAACACCAAGTTTCCATTCAGGAGACAATCTCTCCCTGCCCAGCCCCCCCCCCTCCTTTTTTTTTCTTTCCTCCAAGAGAGCAGCCTGACTGGGGCTCAAATTATGTGCATGAATAATAAAATACCATCTAATTAAAAACTGTAGTTAAATATGCAAAAATTAATGGTAATGAGATTGTGCAATGCCTCCGAGTACAGGCGCTTTATGAATTACTCACAAGAGCTCCTCTGCTTGACCCAAGCTGATCACAGAAATGACTTTGAATACTGCTGGTCCTGGTACTCCGTGGTGCCCCAAGATGCTCAGGACCAGGGCTGTAAACGGCCAACCCAGGAGGCAGGTGGTCTAGCCAGAGCACTCTCTTCCTCTTCTTAGAGGCAGCCAGACCTGGAAGGGTAGGGAAGGGCATTGTGCAAAAGGCCGAGCTCAGCTGCAGCCTGGGCCGGGGCGGGGGCTTCTCTCTCATAGTCAGAAAGGCTTTCTTGCAAAATGCACATGCTGGACACAAAGACCCCCAGTAATAGGGGGCTGATGGAAAGATCTGGTTTTGGTCTCTACTGCAAGCTATCCAGAACCTTGTTACCTCCTCAGTCACCAGGGCAAGCTTCCACCCACACTCGAGATGCTATGCGTCATCTGGGGAGAGCATTCTCGTGGGACAAGGACCACTTCCAGAAACTTCTATGGGGGGGCACCTGTTTCCCCCCCTGGTCATTCCATCCCAGGTGTCTCTGCTCTGTTGCCAGTGTTCCAGCTCTTGGCTATGTGCTCCTTAGCCCTGTTCAAAGAGCCCACTGGTTTTCTGTGTGCTCTTAAGCCTACCAGGCACTTGACCACGCATTTGGACCTGGCTCTGCCTCCCGCAGACAGGAGACAGATCTTTCTCATTGCCTCTGCTTAGTCCTCTGAATCACCTCCCCCCTCTCCCCGAACTCCATCTTTCCTGGTGCTCCTTGGCTGGCGATTCAGTGGAGAAAGCGTGATGACAGACCGAATGGCAGCGTCCTTTCAGAGAACACACTCTTGGCACAGGAGACCATCTCACAGCCACCCAATGTGATTCCGCTTTTGCCTTTTTGTCTGTTGCCACGGAGGCTGACATGCTGAAAAGTAAGCATTTCTTCGGGGAAGTATTTCTCATTCAGATGAGTCTGACGGAAAACCTCTCTCTCAGCACCTTCTTGAACAAGCCCGTGTCATCCCGCTTATGATAAGGGCTCCTTGTCAAGTCCGTGGGGATCGGAGCTAATTGAAGTGTTCTTGACAGCCCTGCGTGCCGGCCGGGCTCACCAGCCATGCCAGACAACAATCGTCGTGGTGTCAGCATGGCCAAGGTCTTGTTCACTGCCAGCCGACCTTAACCAATTCTGAGATTTGTATTGGATCCTCTCGGGCTTGGGAGAGAATGATGAACTGGATTGTTTTTTTTCTTTCTCCTGTTGAAGAAATCTGGGCTTTTCTCTTCCTGTCTCGCACGTTTGGCCTGACTCTAAGTTGGCAGCTGCTTCTCAGCGGTGACAGCGCGCTGGTAGGGCCTTCCAGAGTGACATGTGACAAACATGCTGCACCTTCCTGACATCACTGGACAAATCATACTTCTGCCTGGGTATCTTCCGAAGGCTTAGTGCCTACCAGGTCTGTGACTGCTTGAGAGGTGGCTGCGTCGGTCATTGACATCTCCCATAGGAATGCCATCGCGGGAGCTGGTTGGGCATACAGCCTGTGTTGTCATTTCAGATTTTGGGTTTGGGTTTTGCCACTTGCCAGCTGTGTGACCCTGGGCAAGTTCTTTGACCTCTCTGAGCAACTCTCTCATAGAGTTCTTATGTTGATTGAATGAGATAGCGTATAGAAAGGACTTAACACAATACTAACTCTTTGCAAGCGGCTGGTGAAGAGTAATTATGGTGCATAACAACGATGACAGTTAGCAGAGCCGATCTGCAACGAAGTCACTTGCAACAGCTTAGGAAATATGGTGATTAAGAAGTAAGGAGTCAAGAAACTTTTGGAGAAAAGAATAAATGGATGTGCAGGGAGTAAGTCTAATATTTATTATAGTATTTTGTACATTTTCAAATCATTACAGTGTACATTATTCAAACTAACAGGCAAGATCCTTTGACAGCCGGAAGTAGAATGCTCAACTATCAGCGCTTTCAAAGGTTAGGACATTGGTTGTCCCACAGGAGGGGAAGCCAGAGGGTTCCCAGGGATGTTTAGGAGTGCTTTAATCTCAGGGTCGACTCCCCTGGTTTTCTCTCGGCTTGCCCTTACGGTTCCAAGATGGCTGCCACAACTCCAGCACGCCCACTCCCACAAAATCTCATCCTAAGGAGGGAAAGTCTGTGGGCTGGGGGCACGGCTGATTTTCTCTTTGTTCATTCCTCATAGAAAGAAGTCTTTCCTTAGGCCCCCCAGCCGATTTCCCACTACGGCCCATTTCCATGGCTGGGTAACGTGCTTCTCTCTAAAGCAGCCAAAGGAGAAGAGGGTTTGATCACTTGCAATCGGTTCACTGGAGTTGGGTGTGCTTTTCCCAAGCGTGTTGCGGGGTGGGGGGGGGGGGTGGCCTCCGACAACACAGGACTCTCTGTCATTAGCAGAAGTGGGGGTGGGCTGGTAGGTGGACAATCAATGTCTGCCAACTTTTCTACTAGCAGGTGTCATTAGAACCATTTGACAGACGTGAAAATTGAGGCTCAGATTCAGCAAATTTTTCAAGCCTCCTGGTTTAGTGTTTGTTTCGTTACCTTCCACTGTAAGTGAATACTATCAGCTCCGAAACCCCAAAAGCTCGCTGGCAGCCAGTGGCAAGATCAAGAAGATGAATTTTGTGGTTCATCTCAAGATGTGATCAAAAGGAGGCATAGAAGTGGATCCAGAGAAAAACAGGCTTCCTGGCCCTCAATTCTTAGAGGAATTTATAGCAGGGATTCCTACATAAAGGACATAATAGAATGTGTGATGTCAAAAAGCGCTAACTGGGAGGGACCCTGTCACCGTGAAGAAGAGCAGTGGTTTTTAATGTTTTGTTTTCTGTGGATGTCACGAGCCCAGGTTTTGACTAACCTGAAAAATGTTGGCAGAGAAGCTGATCTCTGCAGTAATGGAACAGATCAGGACTAATAATAGTACACTGGGGACAATTACTCAGTACATTTTTTTTGGCAGAGAGAAGCCGGACTTTGGGTTAGGTGTAGTTCCTGGCATAGCGTAACTGCATCGTTTTCTCTGCCACTCGGAAAGACAAACGGGTGAGCGGGAGATGGTTCTGTAGGGGACTCTGAGCCCGCTCCTGGTTCTATATAGAAGAGCCGATCCCTGCAAAGCTCCACAGGCTGGTATGAGTTAGCTGTTGTGCTTTTTTCCACGTGCGACCGTCACCGAGCATAGAGGAGCCTGGACAGTCAGAGACGGAGCACGTGTGTCTCTGAGAGGAGGGACTTAATGAAGGAGAAGACTGACATTTCCTGATGTTTGCCAAGTCATTGTTCTTTAAAAGTGCCTTAACTGAATGTGCATTCTCAATGGCTGGAAGAGGGTGGGAACTCACTTGCTCTCTGGCTCGTATTTTTAAAAGCTCTGTAATCGCCTTCGACTGTGCCTACTCACCTCCCTCCCCAAGTCCCAGTGACCTCCTGTGTATTCATGTAGAGAGGAGCTGGCCCACACGGAGTGCACACGAAACCCAGAGCCGTCTGCAGTCACCATGGAACTACTGGTCACCCACCTGCTTCACTGCCCTGGAGACTCTCAGAGGCACAGTGAGCTCATGACTTGGTCCAAGAGGGCCCCAGCCAACCTCCTGGTGATGCACACCTGCGGAAGCAACAGGTGATGGCGCAAGTCCTTGGGTCCCTGTCACCATTGTGAGGGGCCTGGAGTGAGCTCTGGGCTCCTGGCTTTAGCCTGGCCCAGTCCTAGGTATTGTGGATATTTGGGGAGTGAACCAGCAGCTGGAAGATTGCTCTTTCCCTCTCAAATAAAGCAAAAGCCAATAAAGACAAAATGTTAAAATGTTATCACTTTAAAAAACAGTATCTCTGGGGCCCATGCTGTGGGGTAGCCGGTTAACACCCTGGCCTGAAGCGCCGGCATCCCATATGGGCACTGGTTCAAGACCCAGCTGCTCCACTTCTGATCCAGCTCTCCGCTATGGCCCGGGAAAGCAGCAGAAGATGGTCCAAGTCCTTGGGCCCCTGCACCTGCGTGGGAGACCCAGAGGAAGCTCCTGGTTCCTGGCTTCCGATTGGCACAGCTCCAGCTGTTGCGGCCAACTGGGGAGTGAACCATCGGATGGAAGACCTCTCTCTCTCTCTCTCTCTCTCTCTGCCTCACCTTCTCTCTCTATGTAATTCTGACTTGCAAATAAATAAATAAATCTTTTTAAAAAATTAAAAAACAGTGTATCTATATTACTTATAATACCATACTGTTTTGTTCAGAGAATAATGACAGGACAAAGGTCTGTACGTGTTTAGCATCAGCACACTAGTTTCCTGGAACGTGTTCCATGTTTGCTGGCTGACTCCACGGGTGTGGCAGGTGCAGTGTGGAACTTGTGGAAACAGACAACAGACCTCAGTTGCTTAAATCTTTTTCTTTCAGCAAGGACTGTTTCATTTCCAGAAGAGCAACGTCTTACCGGCGAAGGGAATCTCTTTGGCTGAGAAATACGAACGTTTCCTGGAAGTAAGCGCATAAGAGTCTGTAGGTTGACGGCAAAGTGGGAAGGTACCGGGAACTTTGTCCAGTTATTCCATACTCATTTATGGAGTGCCTACTACACGCTTAGCACTGAGCCCAGTCTTGTAGGGTAAGAATTCATCCTTGGCACGTGCCCTGAAGGGGCTCCATCTCCAGCTCTCTCTGGTTATAAGGACCGGCTCCTATGGGCCACGCAGGCCAGGTGACAGCTGTGGCAAACTGGGGATTCCCATGACCCTAGTAAAGGGGCAGATGTGACTGAGCTCCCATTGTGGCTTCCACGGGCGATGCCCCCCCAATAGAGCTAGACCAGCTCATTTTACGGGAATAACTGGAAATAAATCGTGATATATAATCTCCATTTTTCAACTGCTGAGCTGTACATTTAAACAAGATTATAAAACATGCTAGTCTCCCGTCTTCTGACATGATCTGCTCATTTGGCACATGAAACTTGACATTTATTTTCTGCCCATTTTGCCTTGTGAAGAAATTATTTATACTTATGTCAGCCCCCAGTGCCTTTGTGTCTTTTTTTTTAGATTTATTTTATTTACTTGAAAGTCAGAGTTACAGAAAAGTGTGTGTGTGTGTGTGTGTGTGTGAGAGAGAGAGAGAGAGAGAGAGAGAGAATCTTCCATCTGCTGGTTCACTTCTAAATGGTCACATCAGCCAGGGCTGGGCCAAGTCAAAGCCAGGAGCCAGCAGCTTCCTCTGGGTCTCCCATGTGGGTGCAGGGGCCCAAGGACTAGGACCATCTTCCGCCACTTTCCCAGGCACATTAGCAGGGAGCCGGATTGGATGTGGGGCAGCCAAGATGCTGGCATCACAAGTGGAGACTTTACCTGCTCTGCCACAGTGCCGGCCACCTGTGTGTCTTTAAGGCCTCTTTGTTCTCACTTTTTCAAGATGAAAGTATTTCTGCCTGAGGGACCAGCATCTGCTGAGCCATCACTGGTCCTCGTGAGACGGGACTGTCCGCATGCTGCCACTTGGCTTTAGCTGCCATTTCAGACTTGCTTCACTTCATGTCACATGGGAGTGAGCCTAGGGGTTGAAACCTGATGCAGAGGGGAGGTAAGAGAGAAGAGACAAAGAGAAAGGGGGCCAAAGGATTCCTGGAGAAATGGAGATATGCAAGACTGAAATTAAAGAGCAAACAAATTCCTTATTTTTTAGATATTTATTGAGCACTTACTATGCGCTGATCTTTGTTTTAGGCCTGGGATATTTGAATGAATGGGGCAAAGTCTCTGCTGTCATAAGACCTCCACTGGAGCAGGGGTGCAGGAAGCACAGAATGTGAACAAGTGATCAGACAGAGTCATCTGCAATGGTGACAAGTGATACAGGATTAAATAAGAGGAGGTGGTAAGTGGCTTTGGGCTGGGTTATTATTAGGAGTGGCAAGGAGGCCTCTCTGAAGAGGAGAAACTTGAAAAATTTATTCGAGAGACAGAAGGGAGAGAGCAAGCTCCCATCCATTGGTTCACTCCCCCAAATGCCTGCAATGGTCAGACCTGGGCCAGGCTGAAGCCAGGTGCTAGGAATTCTATCCAGGTCTCGCATGAGATCAGCAGAGACTTAGTCATGCAAAGTCTACATGGAGGCAGGGAGAAGTAGGGGACACTAACCTTGGCTTAGACGCTGGGCCGAGCACTCCCCTTGTCCATCATTTCTCTTCTCTGTTTAGGTACCAAAAGGAAAACGTCTTCCTTTGGTATTAATTATTCTTTGTTAGCAACCTTTCTAGTACTTGCTAGCCTGTCTCTTCAACAAAGGGAGACTTGACCTCAAGCCCAGAATCTTGGCACTCAAGTAGCTGGCTAGCACTGCTGGTACTGTTTTATTTGTTCTGCATGTTCGTAGTTTTTTCTGACTTGCGAGGTGCCATCATAGAATTCACAAAATTTCCTTTGTGAGTCAATGAAGTCAAAAGCATGAATCAAATACAAAGAGGCTGCTTTTGTGTCCCCTGTCTTCTTGGGCAGCACATCCAAACGCCCAGAAGAGTGAGAAACCAAAACTGTAGTCGCCACCTCTTCTGAGACTAGAAGCCATCTGTGAGTCTTAACAATAATTAGAGGATGCTTTGTAAAGGTCATCGGAAATAAGATTGAGGGTCTGGTGTTGTGGTATAGTGAGTAAGGTCACCACCTGCGAAGGCTGCATCCCATATGGGCACCGGTTCACGTCCCAGCTGCTCTACTTCCCAACCAGCTCCCTGCTAATGACCTGGGATAAGCAGCAGAAGATGGGTCAACTGTTTGGGACCCTGCCACCCACTTGGGAGACCCGGATGAAGCTCCTGGTTTCAGCCGGGCCCAGCTCTGGTCATTGTAGCCATCTGGGGAGTGAACCAGCGGATGGACAGTCTTTCTGTCTCTCCCTTCTCTCTCTATAACTCTACCTTTCAAATAAAAATAAGCAAACTTTATTTTAAGAAAAAGAAAATGAGATTGAAAGTTAAGCTTATTTTGGTGGAGAAACAAGATTCGAAACCATGTATAATTTTTTGTTCGTATACATTTTCACACCCTTTCCCCCTGTATGTCCACTCTGCCTGTCAAAAAATAATAATAATAAAAAATTTAAAAACCGGAAAGCTTAAGGAAGAGGAAGCAAGTCAGCAGAGTGCGGGTGAGATGCTACAATAAAAACAGGTGAACTGGGACAGGCGTTTCAGCAGGGTTTCAGGTGCTGCTTGGGATGCTGTGTCTGAGTGCCTGAGTTCAAGTCCCTGCTCCGCTTCCAATTCCAGCTTCCTGCTAATGTGCAATCTGGGAGTTGGCAAGTGATGGCTCAAGTACTTGTGTCACTGCCGCCCATGTGAGAGACTCTAATTGAGCTCCAGGCTCCTGGCTTTGGCGTGGCTCAGTTCTACCTATCACAGGTTGTTGGGGAATGAACCAGTGGATGGAAGCTCTCTCTGTGTCTGGGTACATCTGTCTCTCAATCTCTAACTCTCTGCCTTTCAAATAAATGAAATTAAATTACAACTAAAATCAAAAATCAGGGCAGGTGTGGTGCATCGATATGTTAGGCTACCCCTAGGGATGCCTGCATCCGATACTGGAAAGCCTGGTTCAAGTGCCTGTTGCTCTGTGTTTGAGATCCAGCTCTCTGCTAACGCACCTAGGAGGCAGCTGGCGATGACCCTGCCACCCATGTGGGCGACGTGGATGGAGATCTAGGCTCCTGGCTTTGGCCTAGCCTAGCCCTGGATAGTATGGGCATTCTGGGAATGGACCAATGGATGGAAGATCTCTCTGTGTCCTCTTTCTGTCATTGTAGCTTTCAAATAAATAAATAAATAAAGTTTTCTTTAAAAAAAAAAAAAAGAGCAAATAGGCTAAGTGAAAGCCTAAGTTCTGGTACCCTGAGGCCCTCCCAGAGTTAGTTCTGGGCTTTCTTTGTGTAGTTTCGAGAATGTACCATCGGGGTTGTAACTCATGTGCTAAAGATGGAGGGGGTGAGAGTTGTCCTCTGGAGAAACTGGAACCAGAGAAAACGTGGAGACACTAAACAGCCAGTCTGCTACCTACCCCCAGTCAGCGAGCACTCACAGCCACTCGGTACATCTGGTCATTATTACAGATTTTTTAAGTTCCGAGTTCTTGAAAATAAACTAATTGCAAAGGATCCATAGACAATAAAAGAGAACTTCCAACAAGAAAGACACAGACCAGACAAGAAATCAAAAGTAAAGAGTTTTAATCCAGTCAAATATAGCCATGCGGCTGAGTTCTAGCCAAGTGGTTCTAAACAACAGTAGAGATAGTAGAGAGACGTGGCCTTAAAGAAAATGGTCCCATTTTTTGTCCCTCCCTACTCAATGCTGGCGCTCCCAGAGTCAGGAGGACTTTGCAAAGGCAGCCGCACAGGGCAGAGCAACAAGACAGAAGGGGCCTGGGTTTCTCTTATTACGCCATGCTCTGCTTGGACTACTTCCAGACTTTTGGAAACAAAGGAGACTTTCATCCTCTCTTTGAAAAATCCATGGTTATTCTGGGTTGTTAAGTGCAGACAAGCTTAAAACCAGAGAATACACTTAGGAATGTCAAACCTGAGGCCCAAAGCAGGCAAATGACGGGATTTAGGAAACACTGACATAGAAAGCGTGAGTTAGGACAGAGATGGCTGGGAAGGCAGCAGAACAGGTGCTGTGTGAAGAGCAAGAGGAATCACAGAAGTGGAAGGGCCCTTTGTAATCTGCTAAGCTCCTCTCAAGCACACAAGTCGGAATCCAAGGGAATGACAATTTGTCCAGGGAATGACAACTTATCGAGAGTCTTTCAATGTGACATCTATAGAGTGCATTAGCTTCGGCCCCTGCCTTCAGCCACCTTTGCTCTCGTGGGAATCTGCATACTCATACAATTCTACCAACGGTGGTGATCACCATTCATTGGGTCAGGCACCCTCTGCCCGCAGTCCATGCTATGTAGACACATCTATTAACACACCCACTTTATAGAGGAGGACACTAAGATTCCAGAAGGTGGTGCCAGTCCCCAGGTTCATGTGGTACAAGGACTGCCTGGCTTAGCCACAAGACCCAAGACAGATGACAAAGTGCCAACTCTGAGACTCAGACAAAAGAAGAGAAGACATTCCGGCTTGATGGGAAAGTGTGTGAGCTGGACCCTAACGGTCTGAGAGGTGAGGTTGAAAAGGCGAGGATTTCTAAGTGACTGAGAGTGTGATCAAAAGGATGGAGCCCAGACAACATCAGCTGGGAGTGGATGGGCCCAGCTGGAGGAGAGGGCGTGGAGAAATTCCAGAAGCTGATGCTGGAGATGCAAAGGGTGGGCCATGGCAAGCAGCATGGAGGGCAGGCTACAGGTGTGCATTGGGGCCGTCAGGGCCTGAGTAGTGGGGAAGGTTGGTTGGTTTGCTTGTTTTTTTTTTTCTTTTTTTTTTTAACCCAGCAGATGCCAGCAATGTATGTAGCTGGAAGGGGGACACTCCTTGGAACCAGCTTCTATGAGGAGATTTTACCTGCCCCTGCAAAGGGAAGGATGGGCGTGACCCACACCACACCTCACCCGGTGCAGCTGGGTCCCGACCTGAGAGCACTTCTCAGAAAAAAGTGTCTTCCACCTTGGTGGCCGGCTTCCCTCCGGGCAAAGGCTAGCGGCTGGATGGAGGTTTGAATGGCACTTAAAGAATTAAAAGATGAATTAGGCAGGAAAAGATGGCACTGGCCCATGGAGAGATCGATGGTGGTGCTGGGAGCTGGGCTGCAAAGCGTAGCCTCTGGTGCTGCCAACAGCAGCCCTGAAGCCTGTCCCAGACTGGGGCTCGCTGACAGCCGGGGATCCTCGTGTGACCCTGAGTGTGACCAGTTCTTCCTCGAGGGCCCCTTTGCTCTGAGAGCCACACCACAAGGCACAAGCACCCGCCTACTCAAGGAACACCAGCCTCTTGCCGTGAAGTCTGGGGACTCCTGGTGACAGGGCCAATCTCCCCTGGCTCTGAAGTCCCATGCCACCCAGAAGGGCCCATTGGCCATCTGCCATCCTGGCGCTTGCCTTGCCCTGCTCAGCACCAGGCCTGTTATCAACCACAGTGACATTACCCACAAGGGGCGGGACTTGGACCCAATGATGGGGGCGGGGCCACTCTGAACGCCGATAGGCCCTGAGCCACTAATGGAAACAAAAGCTTGATTTGATTTCGAATTCCTGGACTCTTCAGAGCTGGGTCTGCAGCTTCCCTCCCTTCTCTCCGGGCTCTGGTTCCTTGTTTTGCACCTGAAGGGGCCTGTGGCTCACCAGAGTGGCTCCCTCACCTAGCCTCTGTCCCTGCTCGCACACACAGCCACCGCTCGGCTGCTCTGCTCCCAGGTGGCCCTCGGAAGGTCCTAAACAGCCCCAGGGGTGAGCTGCTGCAGTTCAGCTGGGAGATTCTACTGTGTCGGGGAAGGTCCAGGCCCGCCGTGGGCAACCTCCAGCCAGTAAGCAAACAGCTCACCGCCCACCTCCGCCCGGCCTGCCAACCTCAGATGGTTGGGACATTTTTAAATGACTGGTGGAAAAAAGTCACAGAAGAAGAATGTTTTGTGGTAGAGGAGAATGAGGGTGAATTGGACTCGCAGTGCCCACAGATAAAGTCTCACGGAAGGCAGCTGGAAGCATTCAGCTCCGTATCAGGATACCCTCCTGAGCTGCACTGCCCTCTGTGGCAGGCTGCAGTGTTGTGACAGGGACACACTGGTGGGCCCAGCCTGGCATATTTATTCTCCCTTATTGAGCTGGGAAGGCCCAGATTGGGGGGTTGGGGGTAGTGGTAGGCCTGGGTGGGCGCCACAGCTTCCTCGCCCATGGGGAAGGGTAACCACCCATGGAGGACCAGCATGGTGGCCTCTAAAAGGCAGCCCTGGATGCCAGCACCGTGGCTCACTTGGTTAATCCTCTGCCTGAGGCGCCGGCATCCCATATGGGCTCCGGGTTCTAGTCCCGGCTGCTCCTCTTCCAGTCCAGCTCTCTGCTGTGGCCCAGGAGTGCAGTGGAGGATGGCCCAAGTGCTTGGGCCCTGCACCCGCATGGGAGACCAGGAGAAGAACCTAGCTCCTGGCTTCGGATCGGTGCGGCACCGGCCATAGCGGCCATTTGCGGAGTGAACCAATAGAAGGAAGACCTTTCTCTCTCTGTCTCTCTCACTGCCTATAACTCTACCTGTCAAATAAATAAAATAAAATAAAATAAAATAAAATAAAATAAAACGCAGTCCTAAGGGCTGGAACCCCACCAGGTCTAGGGGTAAATGGCATTGTGGCGGGGGTGGGGCAGTCCCATCACAGAGCAAAAGACGCACAGGCAGATGTTGCCACTGCTGCCGCAGAGACAGGGCCCTCCTGGGGTTCCGCTTACGCAGGCCCCCGCTCCCCAGGAATATTTCTTCCCCTCTTCTCTCAGCCAGTGTTCCCAGTCCTCCCCCAGGCTGCCCGTGCCAGCTCGGAGTTCCAGCATTCTTGTCCCTTTATGGTGCAGAGTCGTGGCTCTCTGCTTTTCTCACTGCCCTCCCCTTACAGCGGCCCAGAGGGCCTCACTTTAAGAATCCTTCTTTAGTTGTGATAAAATGCACAGGTCATGCAATTTACACCTCAACCGTGTCTGGGAGTCCAGCTCAGCTGCACGCGTGGGCTTCATGTGCAACCTTGACCACCAGCTCGCTTTCCGCTTCCCCAACTGAAACTCCGCCCCTTTGAGCACTGACTCCCCACGCCCTCCTCCCCCAGCCCTTGGCAGCCACCACAGTACTTCCTGTCTCTTTGGATGTGGCTACACTCCCTATCTTGTGTACGTGGAATCGCAAAGTATTTGCCCTTTCGGTGACTGGCTTATTTCACTTAGCAAAACACCCTCAAGTTTCATCCATGATGTAGATGTGTCGGAATTCCCTGCCTAAAGAAAAAAAAAAAAAAAAAAAAAAAGGACTTACTTATTTGCAAAGCAGACCGACAGAGAGAGAGAGAGAGAGCGAGAGCGAGCGAGCTTTCCTTTGCTGGGTCACTCCCCAAACAGCTGCAACGGCTGGGGCCGGTCCAGGCTGGAGCCAGGAGTTCCCAGATGGGTTTCCCACCTGGGTGGCAGGGCCCAAGTACATGGACATCATCTGCTGCCTTCCCAGGAGCCTTATCAGGAAGCTGCATCAGAAGCAGAGCAGCTGGGACTCGAACCAGCACCCCGATAGGGCAGAGCGCCACAGCCCTGGCCCCAGAATCCCCTTCCTTTTTAAGGCTCAATGTCAATTCCACATTCTGCTCATCCATTCATCTGTTGCTGGACACTTAGTTGCTTTTACCTTTTGGCTGTCCTAAAAGATGCTACTTTGAAATTGAGTGCGCACGCCTCTCTCTAGGACCCTGCCTGCCATTCACTGGGGTGTCTATCCAGAAGGGGAAATGGCTGGATCACGAAGAATTATGTCTCTAATTTTTTGAGGCCCTGCCTCGCTGTTTTTCCCAGAGACCACACGACCATGCCACCTTCTCTCCAGCAGCAGGCAGCCTCCCTTCTCCAAATTGAAAAGGAAGTGTTAGCCTAACAAAAGCGCTACTTAAAAAAAATGCATTCTCCCCAGAGCAGTAGTTTTGACACTGTGGGTACACGAGGCTCACCTGGGGAGCTTGACCAACTGCCAGGGCGCGCTGTGTATGTGTGTGTCAGGGAGGGCTGCGCGTGTCCTCGGCCGATGGAGTGCAGACCGCTGGCGGGTGGAGCTGGCACAGGCCTCCTTTCCATCCTCCCATACCATTCCCCGAAGCAGCCAGGGTCAAGAGCGTTGCCCTTGAACAACGAGCTTGCCCGTCAGCCAGCTTTTAAAATAACTTGTCTTTGCGCTTGTGCAGCCAGAGTACCTTTCTAAGGACCCAGCTCCAGGAAGCAATAGCCATGTCCCTGTACTCATGAGTGGTGTCGGCCACAGAGGTGGTGACACGGGCTTCCTGGTGTGATAGCGGGTGTGTCGGAGACAGACGTCATCTGGAGCAGAGGGACTAAGATGGGGCTGGCTGTGCGCTGGCCCCCGCTGCACCCAGCCCTTTCCACTTTCCAGGGACATGCCTGTAGCTGCTCTGTCCCAGACTCCCCCAATCCCTCTTCTGGGGGCGGGGGGAGCCCTTCTCCCCACCTGCGACCCACAGAGGCGGCCCACAGACCAAATCTTCATCCTTAGTTTCAACCGGTGCATCCCAACGAAGCCCGTGTCCTGGGAGTCTTCCTCCTGCAGAGCCAGATGAGAGCTGGCCAGAAAGGAATGATTTTTACATTTTTCCCTTCCGTGAGCCCAAAAAGCCACTTGATTCTGCCTCGGTGATTTCGGGAGCACCGTTCGGTTTGGATACCTTCCTGGAGAGGCACGGATGCCAAGGCTGATTTTAAGCACTCCCTGCTCGGGTTAAACATCTCGAGGCAAAGCCATAGTGTGTGCTTAAACAACCTAGGATGATAAAGACTGGGCAGAAGTCGGGTGTTATTTTTTCTCTTCTTCATTCTAAGAGTGGCCCTTATAGGTTTAATTGTAAAGTATAATTACTTCAAGACCTCATAATTTGTTGTGTACACTATAAATCAGTAGAACTCTGTGGAATCATGTTTTTAATGTAGACCCCAAATAAAATGTTCTTTTATGACATAGCAGATGTTTCTTAATTCACTAGCGCCATGCATTGGGGTATTAAGATTATTCCGTGGCATTTTATTATGAATAACATACTTGCTCCATCATTAAGTGGGCCATTAAAGACATAAACAAGCTTTTATGCCCTGGTTTTCAACAGCTGCTGGTGGTCTACCGAGTGATAATCCACCTTTCAGCAAATATTCTTCAGCTCCAAGAAATAAGTACGCTCACTGGGGCAACTCTGGGTCAGTCCGCAGCTTCTCAAATCCCGGCTCGGGGAACATTCCTTACCCAGGAACGCGGACTGGGCGAGTGGTTTCCTTGAGAAAACTTGTGTGCACATCTGTGTGTGTGTGTGTGTGTGCTTTAGAACAAATCTGTGTTTAAAAGGAAGAGAAAGACCATTTGGTGCACAGGGTGCTGAGACGCTCCAGCCTTAGCAACTCCCGTAACCTGGGCTTTGAAGGAAATCGGCTGAGTCGGTTTTTATGTCACAAACAAAGGGACGTGGAGGACAGTGTAGGTCACATCGCTGGCGCTGAATCGGAGCGGATGTGACCCCTCTGTGACAATGTTCTCAAGGTGTACGGGGAGGAGCTTCACGTCTTATAACTAGGATGGGCGCCAGATAAGCTCTGCCTCTCCTCCACCTTGCACTTCCTAAAGATAACAACTGCAGGCGGCCGGGACTGGCGGCGGGGAGAGTGCTGAGATAGGAAATACCAAAGCCTGTATTATCGTTGGCTCGCTGTTTCCTTGTTTCCTGTGCCAAAGGTAGCCCCGAAGGGTGCTAAACTTTACAGTGCTAATGTACACAACAACATCCTCCTACAAGCAGATGTTAAAAGAAGAGGAGAGAGAACCAGGGGGAAAGAACCTGGTGGAAATTTGCATTAAGCCGGTGTTGCCCTCCTCCCGGGAGACACTGGGGACTGTGAATGAAAGGAGGGGAAGGTGGAACTGATTATCAGGTCTGGTCAATTCCAAATCTATTACGAGATCTGTCATCAACAGGAAGTGGCACAAAGAACTACAATTTCTCCAGTGAATCAGGTAACAGGGACCTGGTTTTCACAGATGTGCTTTCCCGAGTAAACATCAGGACAAGATTCTAACCCCACAGGTGCCAGGGAGGAAGGACGCCGGGGAGCAATGTTAAGCACCAGGTCTTCAATGATGGCGACACAGCAGAGCACACACGGACGCCTTTTGTCCTTTGTTCCTTTCCTTAAATAGGGCTCAGTGATACATTTTCCTTTCCTTTCCTTTGCTGTTGAATTATATATATATTTTTTGACTGCTGATGAGGGTTTATTTTTCTTTTTGTGTTCTGTTTCATCTTGTAGTGGGGTATCCTATTGTTCTGGGCTGGCAAGTGACGGAGCGGGGAGTGGGAGGCAGGAACCACATTGTGAGTGAACTTGGCAAAAGTTTAAGAGGTGGCTTCCCGCGCGACGTCTGCAGTGTGGCTGGCTCCTCCGTGCTGCCCTGCCTGAAGCCTGAAGAGTACCATCGCCAGCATGGGTCTTTTCTTTTTGTATGCCCATCTGATTGGAGGGTGAAGTTCAATATTACTTTTCCATTCTGTTCATTACACCCCCGATACGATTTTATTGTGTCCTCGATGACATCACTTTGGAGACATCATTCCATTGGGTGACCTCCTTTCCTGCAGATGATTCTCCAAAATAAACACGAGAGCCTTCTTTTCATAGCCATTGACTGTCTAAACGCACAGGGATACACGCACACACACACACATACACACACACGTGCATTTTTAACCACGTCAGAAAAGGAGACCGGGCTGCCAACTTCACAGCCTTCGACATGATTTTGAATTAATATTAGTCTAATAAGAAGAGCTGTAATCACAAGAAAAAGCTCAGCCTGATTCGCACAGCAAACACATTTCACAGTTGTTTTGGACAAATGCCCTCAGTGAATACGTTTAAAGTCATGTACAACAGGAATATGTTATCATAAGTAACCATGTTTTAATAAACACTTCATCTTTTTGTACTGCGCTCTTTTCATCGCAATAATAGAAATATAATACCATATATCACTGCAAAACACATTTCCCCATAAATGCTGATAAGCACAAAATATTTTTCATCATTTACATTTTAACTGTAATAATATATGGCAGGATTAAAGCTGCATCCATCATGTGTCTAACTAACCTTGCCGTAATGAATTTTTAAATGTAATGGTTTCTGTCGCAAAGTAAAATCGTCCATAACGTGGAGTGACACAGTACGCGGGCGGATGGGCGGGTTTTAAAAGAGAAATGCAACTTCCTTTTTAATTAAACGTATGCACTTCACCACCACCATTTGTCCCCCACCTTTGCCAGCGGATTATTTAGCGCAAGAAACACAAGATGCAGGCATCCGGGGGGCACTGCCAACCGCTCGCTCCCCGAGTTATTTTAAATCACTTGCTTGCTGGAGATTCTCTGAATTCTCTGTGTGTGCGTGTGTGTTTCAGGGACGGCCAGCCAATAGAAACAAAAGCTTACGAGAATCACAGCGAGAAAAGCTTCTCGGGTGTCTGGAGGGCTTTGCTTACCTGCGGCATCCCCTTTATGACCGTGCTTGGGAGCAGCTGGAGGGTGGGGGGCGCCAGGGGCATGGGCTATGGTGATCTGGGTCAAGGACAAATGCATTCCTCTCTCCTCCTCTCTCTCTCTCTCTCTCTGCTTGAAATAACAAATAAGCCGACTCACCAGAGAAGAATCATTAAAAATAATTTGCACAAGCTTTCGGTTGTGCGAGCTCTTTTTTGATACAATATTTCCTTCCCCGATTATCACTGCGGACATGTTCCAGCCATATGGAAGCGGGCTGGGCTGGGAGCTTTCACAATACCTGAGTGGTTAATTAAGAGCCGTTGCCCGGCCACAAGAAGCAGGTCTGAAATCCCTCTTCAGTCTCCGACAATGAGTAGCTTTTTTAGCAGAGAAGTCACCAGGGACAGCCAGAAGCGAGGGTAATTATTTGAGATAACATACAGCTGAAGAGAGTGTGTGTGAGTGCAGAGCAGGGCGGGGGGACTGGGGGGGGGGTGGCATGTGCAGTTGAAAGAAGGGCAACAGTAGAGAAAAGTCTATAATAAAAAGGTCAACATCTCCTATTTTTCTGTACAGTGTCGACAGTCTGTAATGCCTTTTTAGCATGAATGACAACGGATTCTGTCTCTCTCTCTCTCTCTCTTTTTTTTTAAAAAGAGGGGGAATATCTTATTTTGTATTCAAACTTAGCAATTGTGAGTTCAGGCCTGCCAGCTCAATCTGAATAAGCCATTCTCACTTTATCAGGGTTTGCTGAACTGACTTTGATTGCATTGTTGCAAAATAGCAGTAATTTTTCCATTAACCCATACAAACCCTCAGCGAGCAGGAGAACAAAGAAATATCAGAGGCATGAAAGCCGCGAGCAAGCGCCGGGAGGGAAGCCAGGAGTTTCCTAAATGGCTCGAAATGTGGCTGCACACACCAGCCCCATCAACTGGCGGGGGCCCCTGGGGAGGCACTCGGGGCTCCCCCGGGGGTCCCTTGGGGCTTGAGTCTCTGGGGGGGTACCTTTTGTCCCCTTTGCCAAATTCTCTCCCTGCCCTCATGTTAGCAGGGTGCAGAGGGGCTTGTGGGAGGCAAGGGGCTGCATTCCCCCCCTAACCCCCTGCGGAGGGACAGGTGTTTTAGGCTGCACCCTCCCTGGGCCAGGTACCTCAGTTTGCAGCTAGAGCTCAGCTCAGCCATGCTCAGAGCTCTCCAGAACCCAAGCTCATCAGAGCTGCAGTTTCTCCAGCAAAGAGACCAGCAGGCAATGGAGGTGGGGCGGGAGGGGGGCGACTGGACGTGAACTGCAAACCCGCCCCCCCCCCCCCATGTGACTCTTTGCCATGCCTGTCTAGCGCAGGCAGGAGCCACTGCTGGATTCCCAGTCTCCAGGTAGCTATGGGAAGCTGTCATTTTGCATAAACAGCTGCATTTGGCCTGTTGTTTGAACGATGGCAGGAAGCTGAAGGCCTGCGGGGGTCTCGGGCTCCAGCCTGCATCCACCTATAACGTCTGCGTGGAAAACCCCCAAGTCAAGACACGGAAGCTTCAGTCGATCGGAATCGAAGCCCTGACTTCCGTTTTGTTTTGTTTTGCTTTGCCCTGAAATTGGAAATGTCAAGAAGTTAGGCGCATCCATTCCTGGGTTCTCGGCTACGGGGCCTTGCAGTGAGTTAAGGTCGACCGCAGCTTTCATCCCCCCGGCCGCCCCACCAACACCCCCCCACCCCGCTCATGCGCAGTGGCTTCCTCGGGAATCCGCATCTCAGCTTTGTTTAGGAGCTGCCCGATATGTTAATGATCCCCCGTTACCTCGGTGGCAGGGCACTGTCAGCCAGCACACCAGTCTTTATAAAATAAAAGCCGAGCCCGGGCAGCGCGCCGTACCCGGCTCCGTCACATCCAGTGCCTGACAACGCCTGAGCTGTCAGATGAGAGGCGGCGTCACCGGAATAAAGGTGGGCAGATGTGTGGTAATGAGACAGAAGCGTGCAGCTGCTAATAGAACTCACCAGAACAGACCTGCCTTCGCCGGGGCCAGGTAGCAGGTGCAGACTGTCAGGGAGCCCGGATGCTCCCTTCTCTTGATTCCCATTTAAGAGCTGCGTGTGCGCGGGGCTGTCTGTCAGTGAACTCTTCCCTCTCAGGAGTGCCAGCCCCTAGGTAATCAGTCACATTTCGACATAACTAGATGTCAAAAGAAGTTTAAGTTGTACGACCAACTGTGATGCCGTCACTGCGGGCCCCCCGGCTTCTTAATGATCCGCCTGGAAACTCGGGCGCTTTTGCCTGCGTTCTGTTTTCTTATTAGAATACTGGCTTAGTCTTTGTCAGTATCCACATGAGCAACCCTGGGCTCTTGACACTGTTCTCCCAAGCAGAATTTAATTTTAAGTGTGGGGTTTGGGCCCAAGCTGGGTGGGACAGCAGGAGCCTAGTCTGTCCACACAGCCCATTTTAGCATCCTTAATGAAAAAGGACTTGTCTTTTGGGACCAGGGTGTCCCCCCGGGGTCTGTTCCCAAGTTGAGGGCTTGTGGGGTAGTGCAGTGGATGGGGGGAGGTTGAAGTTGAGAATAATTGATTGGGCCCATGAGAAAGTAATTCCAACCCAGTTAGGTCAGGAAGCAGGAGTAACTGGAGAATCATCATTTTGTCCCCAGCAAAACCACTGGGTTGGTCCTCGCGGCCTCTCGGGTACTGCGCTTTGATGATGGGCTGGAAGGGCGTCTCACACAGAGGTCCCCAGCAGGTGTGTGGGGGGGCAGTCAGGTGCAGGTGAGCAAAAACACAATCCAACCCACCAGCTCCTGTCTTCTTTGGGAACCAGGCGTTTCTTGGAGCATTTAATTGGGTCGGGTCAGTTTGTTCTCTAAATATTTTCATCTTCTCGCGCCACTGTTTACATTTCCATTGGGAAAATAAATACTGCATGTCGCTTCTGCCTGCTATATTTTCTTAGAGATTTTAATCCTGATTCCTCACGAAAGGTTGCCGTGTGCGCACACACACACACACCCCTCCAACCCTGCAGTTTATAAAATGCTTTTCTTTGCTCTCTTCAGAGGCAGAAGGGATGTGCTACGGAAACCTAATGCCGCGTTGACATAATGAAGCATTCAAAGGAATCTCACGTTTGACGGCTCTCAATCAAGAGACCCAGCCGGTCTCATCCAGGATGTTCGGAGTTACCACCGGTGCCTTTTTCTTCCCTCCGAACCCCCATCCCGGGATGGCTGCCTCCCCCCAAGCTTGGTGTAGCTCCTCCTTCAGCATCTCCCTGCCTGGCTTGGGGGGGGGGGGTGGCGCTCATCGGCTCCCACCTGAAGCCAGCTTCTCCTCTACATTCTGATATTTAGTAGCCTGAGGCTCATTAGTACTTCGTTGTATTACCCCAGAGTTTTAAATTTTTAAGCAGCCAGGTTTCGTCTAAGAGGTCTTAACCTTATAATTTGTAATAACTTACAGATCGCATATCTTAAAGTGGGGGTTATTTAAAAAAAAAAAAGAGGCTCCTTTCCCTCTGCCAGCCATTGATTTGCTTCCTCTTGCAGTCAGGGTGAGCGCTTTTAAATCAGGAGATGGAAAACCCTCATTTATTTCTCCGTAGTAAAACACAAGCAATTATGAGACATTTCTTAACACGGATTGATCTTGCATTAAACGAAAGCCCAGACTGTCAGCAGTGACCACAGGGGCAGCAAGGGTGAAAACAGGTGGGGAACAGGAAGACCAGCCAGGGCAAGGCCCACCGCAGGGGATAAGGCCAATGCCAGAACATTCGTAAATTGGATCCTCAGCCTCCCACCGCCGTGTAGGCGGGCACCTACTGACTTAGGGCTGCAGAGAGCTGGACTCTGTGCAAGGTAGCATGTTGGCAAGCACATCCCGGTTTGAATTTGGGCTATGGGGCGTTAAATTCTGGCCAAGCTGCTTAACCTCTCTATGCATCCGAGCTTCTTCTCTATCAAGCAGCAATAGAATTCGCCTCCAAAGTTTGGTCTGCCCATGAGAGGAGACATCGCAGGTAAACAATCCATCATGATGCTGGAGGTGTGACTGCCAGCAATGGAAGCGGCACACTCCGGGCCTGAGGCAGGAGTACGTGCATCGTCCGCACCCGGCCCCAGACCCCCATCTCGAGGTGGGGAGAAAGACCCCCCCTCCCCGCCCCCCCCCCCACGGGGCTAATTGCAATCTGTACTTCCTTCCGTTTCTGCTGCTAAGAACAGGGTCAGGCTCCTGCTCCGCCGACTCAACTTTGTCGAAAAATTATCCAAGGACCACCTAATGTGTGTCGATGCCACGCATGTCAGATGTGTCAGCCGCTCCCCGTAATGACTCTCTGACATAAACAGTAAGGAAGAAATATTACAATTACCGAGGGGTGCCGAGGCCCGGCGTGCATTTTCATGAGAGGCCGTGGTGAATGGCAGCGCGCACTTGGCAGACAGCTCCCCTCGCCAGCAGAGACGGCCAGAGAAGGTTCCTGTCCCCCAAAGACAATTAAAATGAGTTAAATGAATTAAAAGGGCCCTTCCCACGTAGAGTACCGTCAGAGGTTAGGAGCGGTAGGATGTGGATTTATGGAGGCTCCGCGGCTGCCAAGCCATAGGAATTGTGGGTCGCGGGGGAGTTGTTTCAATGCTAACCTAAACAGCTTATGAAATTGGAGGCAATATGCATAATTTCCCGCTTCTGGGAGGCAGTTTTCATTCTCTTGTTTACTTTGGCTTCCTAGGTCAAGGGAAATATATTTTCCCCCAAATCAGATTGGGAGAGAAGGAGAGAGAGGGAGAGGGAGTGAGAGAAACGGGGAGCCGGAACCTGCATTCTTGTATTTACCAGCACAATGGGACAACCCGAGAGGGATTTCCCCACTTCAAGACACAGGAAGACGAGATCCGAAGACAGGTGGTGGAGGGGGTGAGAATGGTCCAAGCCGCATTTAGACACTTGCTGTGAATCCCCTGCGAGTGTCTTCACCGCTGTGCCTCGGTTTCTTTGTCAGCAAAATGGGGTCCATCATTTCTTGCAGAGTGCTTATAAGACCTCGGGGAGACAACTGGTAGACCACGTCGCACTGGCCGCTCTATACGCAGGCTCGTGTGGCTCTGGACCTGGTGGGTCCACCCCATCTCAGGAAGACCATGAGTGAGGACATGAAGGTTTGGAGCAAGCCCGGACCCTCTCCTGAAGCTTTCTTGAGCACCACGTGTTGACAAGCCGCGGGGGCCCCGGGACACTGACTATTCAATGTCCCAAACGGGACGGTCCCCTCCAGCATCCAGATCTGGTCTCTCTGACCCCCCCCACCCCTCCCCCACTCCGTCAATTTCATAAGAGACTCTCCACGGAAGCCACCGATCTTGGCATCTGAGCGCAGGCTCCCGCTTCCTCCCCCCCTCCCCCAAGACCTCAAGTGTGTGTACTCTCTCGCCCGTTACATGCACAAACTCCATCAGAAAGCATTTGTCTACACCCTCTTTATTCACTTTCAAAGGGTTAAACAGCCTATTTACTGGGCTGTCAACAACCCGAGGCCCGAACGGGGGACGAGAGCCCCGTCCGGTTTTGTGCGGGGAGGAGCCTCGCCTTCCCTGGCCTGTTCTTGTTGCTGTCATGTAATATCCATGACAATCGTGTTGGCCTTTTTGGCGGGGCTCTGTGGGGCTCAATCTGAGGGGCCACTTGAAGCCGGGCAAGGCCTTTATTTATGTGGGTTTGAAAGAGCGTGGAGACGCTCCTTCCCCTCCAAACCGCCTTCAGCAGGTCACGGCGGTTTCAAAAGGAATGAGATGCGAGGGCCATGATCAGTACTTCCATCACGTTCTAATAGACTGACACGAGCATTTGTGCCTGCGAGACAGGGGAAAAAGTGATGCAGATTTCCTCTAAATTGGACTGACGCACAAAGCAGGGGGAGCGATTGAGAGCCGAGGTAACCCCTCACCCCCTTTTTTACACTTCTAACCAGCACCGCACAAAGACAAGAGCCGTGGGAAGCTGCCCAGGAGCCAGGCCGGGCCATTTCCATGGGCCATATGGAAATTGTGTTTTGTGTACAGAGAAAGTGTCTGATAACAGTGACCTTAGCTGCCATATGTGGGCAGTGAATAGGCCGGAGGAAAGCACTAGCAATGTGACCTTCAGCATATGGGCTTCCCGCCCAAGGAGATTTCCAGGGCCCTCTAGTTGGCAACCCGGGGGATTTCATTAGATTTGTTAATGAATTGCTCTATTGACTTATATCTGAGCTGGCCTCATTAGAGGAGAAGAACGCAATTTTTATCTGTGTTTTCGTGAAGGGGGCCAGAGTGCTCCCTCCTTTGTGGGGCGGTGGGTAATCTCCCGGGCTGTCATTGGCTTTGAACTAATTTATTGTGTCGGTTTAAGAAGGCCCTTCCGCGCTGGCTGAGGCTCGAGTCTCACTCCAAGCCTCTTCAAATCAATGTTTTCCTTGTGAGCGGGATGTTTCCTGGGCTCCTGCTTGGGTTACAAGCAGCCGAACACGATGCTGTCCCCGTGTTGTATGGCGAGCTGACTCCGCCGGGTCCCAGAGCCTCACCTGTCGGGGCAGGGACTTTGCCAGGCAGCAATGGCCTTAGAGCCCAGGCCACCGGCTGGCCTTCCCTACCCAGCCCGGTTCTGGGAGCCATGTGCCTTCGTCAAGAGGCAGAGGGGCTCCGTGGTAGAGCACACCCACCCCCTCTCCCCTGCCAAGCTCAGAATCCTACAAATCTCCCCATAGCCGAGCCTTATTAGTAATGGCTCCATTGTTTGGGCTTCTCAGTGTGGGAAAGCTTGGGTTTTTAAAGCAATCAGAGCTATCAATTAACATATTATTAGGGGTAAACCAATAAAGAGCCCATTATGGCTAATAGCGAGTGTGGAATCACGAGGAATTAGCAAAATGAGATTCAATAAAGTGGAAACCATAAAGATAAGCTTCTAAAGATTGGATCTGGCTTTGGAAGCTGAAGACTCAAATAAACAAATGAACGGTACCCACCCAAGTCCCGCTTTGGTTCTTCTTCCCCGAGACCACCAAGGACGGGGAGAACATGTGGAGTGGGAGATGGGAAGGAAGCAGCTCAGAGGTGGCTCAGCCCAGGGGTGGAGCAGATAAGTTCTAAGGATATGCACATGGTGGGCTCAGAACTTTCTGTGTGACTATGGGTCTCGGGATGGCACATAGCATGCAGAGCCCCAGACCTGGGCATTGAGCAGCCTGGCACTTACACCTGGGGCTTCCAAAGAATTGGAAAAAAGAAAACACAAAATCCCTCGTTCCAATGCCACAGTCCAGGACACCATAGGTGCTGTCGCGGCTGCAATGCTGGACCCGAGGTACTGAGCTGCTGTAAGTCAGAGTGGCTCTCCTCTGAGCCGTGCTGGCTCCATCCTTCATCGACTCAAAGAGAAGACACTAGGTTCTCCGTGTTAGCTCTGCCCTCTTCAAATGTCGAGTCCCGTGCTCCTGCTCAGAAATGGAAGCCCACTGGTACTCACGGGAGGCTCAAAGAAAGAGGAGTCTCCAGGTTGGGAGAGAAGAGTTTTGCCACATTTGCTCTGGGCATGGGCCATGTCCTTGAAAAGGAGTCCTGTAAGATCTGGAAGCATCCGTATGTAAGAGTCGGGTCTGGGGTCAGGGGTCAGCTACAAGGCAGTGCTAGAAAGACTAGGAAGCACTTGGCTAGATTTTACCAAGCAAACTCCTTGTGTTACGACCAGATCATTGGGGCTGGCATCATGACGCAGTGGGTTAGGCCACTGCCTTTGGCGCCGGCACCCGATATTGGAGTTCCGGTGTTGTCCTAGATGCTCTGCCTGTGATCCAACTTCCTGCTGATGTGCCTGGGAAAGCAGTGGAGGATGACCCAAGTGCTTGGGCCCCCGCACCCATGTGGGAGGCTGGGATGGATTTCTGGGCCCCTTCCCTTGGCCTGGACCATCCCTGGGCCTTGCAGCCACTGATGGAAGATTCCCCCAACCCGTCCCCCTTTCTCCTTTCCATCTCTGTTACTCTGCCTTTCAAGTAAATGCATATATTTTTTTTAAAGACAAAGTCATTGATTGTTTTCTCTGAGTTTGCACGTGCATGGGGTTGACTGTTGCCTTCACAATGGAAACACCACTTGACTGGGTATACAGCTTATTCTCTCCTTCGGAACAACGTAGATAGTGGTCTACATCTTTGAGCACTGAATGCCATTCTAATTCGTTTTGCCATTTGCTTCCTGGTTGGTTGAATTTCATCACTGCACAGTTTGGGTTTCTTAAAAAGGTTTTTCAAAAAGGCCTGGGCAGCTCTGCTGCCTGGTGTCCTTTCTTTTGGAAAATGTTTCCCTGTTGCTTTGCTGCCTGCATGACAAGTTGGCGATAGTTTGCTTGAGTCACACATTCCTCTCCTCCGAACTCTGTGGACACTCTCTCATCATCTCTTGGCTGCAAATGTCTCTCTTCGGGATGGCTTCTCTACTGCCAAGGCCTTGATGTGGTTCCTGGGGACCTGAGGAAATATTTCTTTCCCCTTGAAGTCTAAGAACTTGACCAGGGAAGTGTCTCAGTGTCAGTCATTCCTCAACAGCCTTTCCCGGAACACAGTGTAGCTTGTGAACTACGGATTGAGTTCTTGCTTCATTTCAAGGAAACTCTGTGCTAATGTAGCTTCAGATTTTCTTTTTTTGTTCTGTTTGTGAGATTCTCTAATTTAGGGTCAGTAGTTATCCTCATCTCTCATAGATTCAATAGATTTACAATCCACTGATGAGTAACATCAGTTATTAGGTCCTCATCTCTCCTATCCACCAGACTATAATCACCTCCAACGAAGCAAAGTGTCTTGCTTACCTTTGTTTCGCAGAGGCCAATGCAGAATAGATGCTCAATGAAGAATTATAGAATCAGTCTGTGCATGCTCTGTGGGAGTTTGAGCTTTATTTTGAGAGCTGTTCAAATGTCGCTCCCCCTCTTTGCGGAGGAACGACACAGGGCCCTGCCTAGGCTTCCTATCCGAGTCACGGCACCATTATGTCGCTCCCCCTCTTCGTGGAGGAACGACACAGGACCCTGCGCTGTTCTTCTGTCTGCTCGGCCCTCCCCGGGTTTGCTGCTGGTTCTTCCCGGGTTGGCTACCGTCCCTTCCACCTCCATGGAAGGGCGGTTCCCCCTGCCACATTCCCCACTTCTGCGGGGGAGCGGCACACCGCCGGCCGGCTCTCTCGGGGGCTGCTCAGGTGTTCCTCTTAGATGTTCCTGGTGCATGTTGTCTCTCTCCTCCTTTATAGTCCTCTTCCACCAATCCCAACTCTGCTACCCACACGCCGAGTACGCTGCTCTCCTCCAATCAGGAGCAGGTCCTACAGTTTATTGGTTGAACTGGAGGCAGCTGTGTAGAAGCTGTTTCCTCCTCTCCCAGCGCCATATTGTGGGAGAGCAGATGCATAGAATAAGTCTTAATTCCAGTAACTTAGTCTAGTCCGAGTTGCTCCCAGTTGCTCCCCACATTCAAAGCCATTGAAGGTTTTGTTTTTATTTATTTGAAAGTCAGAGAGAGAGAGAGAGAGATCAATCTTCTGTCTAATGGTTCACTCCCCAAATGGCCACCATGGCCAGGGTTGGGCCAGGCCAAAGCCAGGAGCTGGGAGCCCCATCTGGGTCTCCCACATGGGTGCAGGGGCCCAAACAGTTGGGCCATTCTGTGCTGTTTTCCCAGACACATTAGCATGGAGCTGGATTTGTGGTGGAGCAGCCGGGACATGAACTGGCGCTCATATGGGTTGCAGCCATCACAAGTGGGTGGCAGCTTTACCCACTGCACCACAGGCTGGAACTCACTGGAGGATTTGTACGTCTGACAGTGGTTGATACGCTCTGAGATGAGCACATCTTCATTCAAAGTGGGGCGGGCTGGGCAAGGAGGGTGGTGCTCCCATTGAAGGGTACTGGTATCTATCTGGTGGTGACCAGAGATTTAATGGGAAAAGTAGTTGTGTTGAACAAACATGAAGACTTGAAAAATTCAAACTGGCACCTCTGCTGGAGCAGCAGATGGCTAAGGGACAGGGACATGATCCTTGGTGGCAAGAAAGCACCTGGAAAGTCCTTGAAGCTCTATTTCCTCTTGGATTTTTTTCCTCTTAGATGTGCAATTATCAGCTGATCTCTAATACAAACTCCCTAACAGATTGGCTTGTTAAATTTGGGGGAAAGATTCTTGCATCCATCAGAGTCCTGATGGGAATCACACTGCACATTCAAAGGGCTTGTTGGCAGAGCATTTGAACAGCAACATGGGCAGTGGTGAGGGATGTGGAAGCATCAATGGGAAGGGGTTACAGTCCCAGGTCTCCACTTCAGGGGCCAGGGCCAGAGAGTGAGGCGTGGGGCTGATAGAAGAGGGGTCTCTCCTAAGGGTCTATGTACCCTACTGTAGCACCAGCTAGAACTCAGTGAGGTGTCTCTTCTCTACCCCACCGCTCCCCCCACCCTCCACTCTCCTCTTCCTTCTCCCTCCTTCAGGGTAAGCCCAACTAGAAGCCACGGGAGTCGACTGTCCATCAAAGTCAGCCGCCTGGGTCCTAAGCTGGGCAGCAAGGGGCAGAGTGTGGGTCAGAAGGAACCAAGGAACCCAGTCGACTCCAAGGAGACGCCCTCCTTCACAATGGAGAAAGAGGTGCCCTCGTGCACTGCTGGTGAGCACGTAACCTGGAACAACCCTCTCAAGAGAGTAACTCGGGCAGCATCCGTCAAGCCCCCAAGTGCACACACCCTGTGACAGGGAAGTTCTGCATCCAGGAAGCCATCCCATAGATATCATCACCGTGGACACAATGCTGCCTACACAAGGCTATTCATTACGGCATTGTTTGCGGGAGCAGAACACTGGCGAAAAGCCAAGCATCCGTCAGGGGCGGGGACTGCTCAAATAAATCACGCTTTGCTCGCACAATGGAGTACTACGCAGCCATAAATGGAGATGAGGAGACTCCTTGGTAATGATTTATTGTTAAGTGAAAAGAGCAAGATGATATCATTTGGACTGAAGGGTGGAGAGGGGAGACGCAGACAGAGCAGCGCCATCTCCCTTGGACCATGGGCATAGGGCAAGCTGACAGCTCTATTTGGGTCTTAGTAGGGGGACAGTGTAATAGGCAGGTTTTGATGCGTGACTGTTGGGTTTCTGTGCAGCGAGTACACAGTTTTCATATTCAAGAATAAATGAAATACTTTCTTAAAGACCCTGTTGTAAGGCTCCTACTTGGCAGTCGTTGAGCAGTGCAGAATTTGTATTAAAACAAGACGTGCAAAGTGGGCCGGCACTGTGGCGTGGTGGGTAAAGCCGCCCGCCGCCTACAGTGCCAGCATCCCATATGGGCGCCGGTTCAAGTTCCGGTTGCTCCACCTCTGATCCAGCTCTCTGCTATGACCTGGGAAAACACTGGAAGATGGTCCAAGTCCTTGGGCTCCTGCACCCACGTGGGAGACCTGGAAGACGCTCCTGGCTTTGGCACAGCTCTGGCCGTTGCAGCCATCTGGGGAATAAACCAGTGGATGGAAGACCTCTCTCTCTCTCTCTCTCTCTCTCTCTCTCTCTCTGTCTCTCTCCCCCTTCTCTCTCTGCCTCTGCCTCTCTGTAACTCTGATTTTCAAATAAATAAATAAATCTTAAAAACAACAACAAAACAAGGTGTGCAAAGTGAAGAAGGAGCTCAGGGCGCTCCTCTTCCAGGCTGCTGGGGGTGGGGGTGGCTGTAGCAATCGTCTGGAACAATGCAGCCCTTCTCCCAGTGTGAGCCCCTGCCCAGGGTGCAGGTGAGGGCCTAGGAGTCTCTGACACCGTGGAAAGGATCAGGTCACTCTCTCTGTCGGATGCTTTTGGCTTCAGATTAGCACAGAGACAACCAGCAGCTCCCTAGCAAACTGTCCCCAGGGTGTGCGCCATGGGCAAATGCTGGTGGTGGTGAAGGGGGCAGAGCGTCTGGGGGCAGCTGCTGTGGCATGGCCCCGCTCCTGGCTACATGGCCACACGGAGGCCCCTCTCCTATTTCATTCCGCCACGGCACTTGAGCAATGACTTACATTGCAAGAGCTTCCATCCCGCCCTGCCACTGACCTTCAGGGCTGCAATCTCCTTATCTCTGGATAAGAAAGGAAAGATCGCGTGTGTCATCAGGGTAGCAAACAAGAGAATACTTGTCTTTCCCCTATTTCATATCCCCGGTTATCATACTGCTCCATCTCCTGCCTGTCCGCACCCCACACCCCTTGCTGGAAGCTGTCGCGCGCCTGCTGGAAACACGAGCAGACACACCCGCCGGACAACGCCAGATGTGACGCCGTGGGAAGAACGGAGCAGCTGCGGTCCGGGTCCTGACTCTGCTGCAACACTGCCGGCCTCATGGCTGCTCTTACCAAGCAGGTATCTGCTGGGGGGCCTTTGCCTTGGTTGGCCTCTCTGCTTGTAACACTCTTACCATGGGCCTATGCGTCATATGCACCTGCTTCCGTCTTCTGCAGACCCGTGCTTCACTGCTCTGTGTCTGCAAGGGCTGCCCTCCTGTCCCACGCACTCCCCACCACACTTGCTGTGTTTATGTGTCTCGAGAGATCTGACAGCCGTCTAACACACAGTGGATTTCACTCTTGCATTCAGTACAGTTTCTGTACATCGTCTGGAATGTAGACCCTAAACATAGGATGTTCCCCTCCGCCCCACTTTGCTCACTGATAAACTCCCAAAACTGGCAGAGTGGCACATTTGCGTGCTCAGTGTTTGTAGAATGACTAGGTGAGTTGTAGCTCGTTATGGCACAATTTGTCGCCTTGCCACTTCTGCATCTCCCATGCTGGACCATGAAGTCCTCCCCTGATACAAGCCCAGGACCTGTCACAATGCCTGGTGGCCTGGTGGTGCCCGTGAGACTCTAAAATGATGAAACAGATTATGACTTTTCACTTCACAATTTTATTCTCCACTGATTTTTTTTGTTCTGAGAACACAGGACTGGCAGAAGGCACAAGCGAATGAAAAGTCGTGTATGATCGTTGGATGACTTCTTTTAGTAGACACATTTCATTTAAAGGGGATGAATAATGAGGTCGTGGGCACAGCTTTAGGGACCGGGGAAAGGCGGGCGGTGTCCGGATGGCAGGGCGACCTCAGGGATCCGTCTCTTTGCTCTAGAATTGTGAAGTTGAGTTCTTCTTTGAGAAAAGCAGCTTTCTTTTTAAAGGTTGCTTCGTTCGCTGTAAGGCGGAGTCAGAGAGAGAGGAGGTGGGGAGTCTTCCTTTCTCTGGTTCACTCCCCAAATGGCCACAGGGCTGAGAAAACAGCCTTCTGGGGTGGATCTTGCTCATGTGAGAAGCCCCCACTGTGTGACTGTGTCCCCTCGTTTACATTTACATCTGTTAATTTAAACCTCACGGCAACACCACGCGATAGGCGCTGATTTGCTTTTCACCGGCAGCAAAGGTAGCTGAACGTCAGAGCTGAAGTTGATTTTCTCAAGGCCACAGGGCTAGAAAGGGGTGGAACTAGGACGTAAGCCGGGCCTAATGCTCTCTAAGTCTTCCACCTCCTCTGCAGTGCCTCCCTGACAGCATCGTAGTCAGGCGATGTGTCAGCCAGGGTAAGTGAGCTGCTGTAGCAGGCACCCTGCTCCCCTGGCCGTCAGAGATCTAACACCATACTTGTTGATCACTCATTCATGATGGTACCAGAGGGGCTTTCCGTGTGTGTGTGCGTGTGCATGTGCATGTGCACGTGTGTGTGTGCGTGCGTGCGTGCACTCTGCTCTTCCCTTCTAGTGGATCCCATCCCCTCGGCTTTTGGTGTTCTCTACTGGATTCTCTCTAGCTGTCCAGCACGTGGACAAATCAGGGGTGAGCAGAGCTGTAGGCATAGGGCGGGATGTGATGAGCCAGGCCTGCAAGTGGTATGCGTCACTGCTGATGCCCTTCCATTGGCCAGAACTCACCACGTGACTACCCCTAAGCCCAGAGGTGAATGGGAAATGTAGTCTCTATGTCCAGGAGAGGAAAACATGGAGTTGGTGACTCAGTGACTTCTGCCACGGGAAAGAGTGGGGCGGGGTAGTTGAGGGATATTCTAGAACTGAGTTATGTAGCAAAGTCTTGGTTTTCTGTTACCAGTTTGGGAAAAGGAGCCATGAGTCAGCTAGAGCCGCAGATGATTAAACTGCCTTGGGTCCAGGAGAACCTCACCTGATCAGCACTCTGTCTTCACGTGCTGTTTTGGTTAACAAGGCATTTTGCTTAAATGAAGACTAGCCAAGAGGTCTTTCAAATCCTACTGCTAACAGCCTTGGCGAGATGCGGTGTTGCTGCTTCAGGAAGCTCAGCACGGCTGATACGCTCCCAGGGACGGAGGCCTCCGGGCCGTGGAGCTGCTGTTCTGAGTGACCATCAGTTTTCAGGATGCAGACTGGGGTGGTGAGGGGAGGAGAGGCCGACCCCACTCTGTCTTTTTGGATCCTAGTTTTGATTGCTGGCTTTTTTTTACTTCATTTTTTCTGACGACAATAATTCAGGCTCATTGTAGAAATGCTGGGAAATGTAGAAAAGCAAAATTTGCAAAATAAAATCATTCCCATTTTTTAAAAATGTAGAATATTTACTGTTAATGTTTTTGGACGCATTGCTTCATCTGTCTTCCCCTCTTTTCCTGTTCCACTGATATGCTTATATCTAGTTAATACTATCCATGTGATTTTATATCCCGCAGTTTGTCTTACTGTAAATTTATATCATGAGAGCTTTCCTTTATTATTAGCATTGATTTGAAACTATCATTTTGTACTTATCATAATTTTCTACCATGAATAACGATGATATTCCAAGCTTTTTTTCGGCAGTTTAGCCCTTTCAGTAATACAAGTAGCACTATAATAAATACATTTGTGCTTATACTTTTATGATGAGATCAGTGGGTATAAATTTTTTTTTTTTGACAGGCAGAGTGGACAGTGAGAGAGAGAGAGAGAGAGAGAGAAAGGTCTTCCTTTGCCGTTGGTTCACCCTCCAATGGCCGCCGCAGCCGGTGTGCTGCGGCCGGCGCACCGCGCTGATCTGATGGCAGGAGCCAGGAGCCAGGTGCTTTTCCTGGTCTCCCATGGGGTGCAGGGCCCAAGCACCTGAGCCATCCTCCACTGCACTCCCGGGCCACAGCAGAGAGCTGGCCTGGAAGAGGGGCAACCAGGACAGAATCCGGCGCCCTGACCGGGACTAGAACCCGGTGTGCCGGCGCCACAAGGCGGAGGATTAGCCTAGTGAGCCGCGGTGTCGGCCGGGTATAAATATTTTTATGTTTAGTTCCCTGACCAACATGGAAGATAGTTCATTTTCTTCATAATGAAAAATTAGGCTTTAAAGAAAAAGGAGGAGAAAGTGATGTTGTGGCATACCAGGTTAAGCTGCTGTCTCTGAAGCCGGCGTCCCATATGGGCACGGGTTTGAGTCCCGGCTGCTCCACTTCTGATCCAGCTTCCTACTAATACACCTGGGAAAGTAGGGAAGATGGTCCAACTGCTTAGGCCACTGCACCCACATTGGAGACCCAGATGAAGCTCCTGGCTTCAGTTTGGGTCTGCCCTGACTCTTGTGGCCATCTGGGGAGTGAAAGAGCAGATGGAAGCTCTTTCTCTCTTTGTCTTCCTCCTTCTCTCTCAGTAACTGACTTTCAAATAAAGAAATAAATCTTAAAAAAAAAGAAAAAATAGGCTTTATTCTTTTCCTTTTTTTAATTATTAGTAAAACTTCTCATGTCTATGAGCTTTTGCATTTTCCATATCTTTCTAGACCTCTTCCTATGCATTGCCTGTATTTTTTATTAACTTGGTATTTTAAATTGATTTTTGTGACTTGTTTATTCATTAAGGAAAGTATCTTTGTCATTCTTACACAAATTATTTTCCCGTTGTTTTAGACTTACTATTATCAGCTTATTAACTCGTCATTTATCTTTTTTTTTTCTCTCCAATGAGTTGTATAGGGACACATTTCTGGTTAATTGCGAATTCTAATTAGTTGAGTTCCAGTCGATTACCCAATCAAGATCTTTCTTGGTTTAACTCTAGGACATGTTGCACATGCAAATAAATGTGAGAATCGCAGAGTTTAACAAAGTTAAACAGGTTTCTTTATTGCAGAACTCACCAGAGCCTCAGAAAGGTTAATACGCCTGTGTCTCTCCAGGGTAAGGAATTCAATATTCGCACATCCGCAATTTGAGGCATTCCCTTAGAAAATGGATTTAGGCAAAATGGCCTTTGAAACCCACTACCTTAGCCCAAAACAAGGATTCTAACTGTGCGGATTTCAGACATTATAACACAACGATAGAGGAAATATTTGGTGGCATCAATAAATAATGAGGTCAGTGTATTGAGTGCTCACTAGCTGTCAACACTTTTTCCGATTCACCGTCTCATCTCATCTTCACGGGATGCTGTGTGACTAGTGCCTACGAGCTCCAGGATTGAGTCCTTGTTCCGCTCTAGCCTATGTGATCACAGGCAACTTATGAACCTCCCCTTGCCTCGGCGTCCCCACTTGTGTAAGCTGGATAACCGTAGCCCCGACCTCCTAGAGCTCTTCTGAGAATGAAAAAAAGAACATTTACATGGCACTGCAAGTGGTGTATTTTGTACCCTTTGTATGCCATTCATAGTAGCTCTTTTAATTCACGTCTTACAGCTGAGTGAGCTGAGGCTCGGAGGCATTCAGTAGCCTGGATGAGATTGGACTGACAGTAGCTAGGGAAGGCGGGTCTTGTGCACAGATGGTCTCTGACTGTCGAATTTTGTTCTTAAATGTTAGCTTCATTTTGCAGTGTTTCCGTGAAGAGCTTGGCATCCTCACACATCTTCCCAGCCAGACTATAAATACGGCCTGGGCCTCATCCAGTGGGCCAGGGAGGAGCTGGCTACCCACACCCCTTCTGCGCCCTTCCCGCGAGAGTGGAAGTACTGAAGTAGGGTGGCCACCATGTCCGAGACTAAGACTCCTAGATCCTGTTGTAACCGGTGGTGGCTGCATAGCTCTTTGTCATCACTCTGGAACAGGCTTGTAAATGAATGGGGGTGAGGTGGGATGGATATTTGGCTGAGCAGTAAGGATGACTCTTGGGAATGCCTGCATCCCATATCAGAGTCCCTGGGTTCGAGTCCCAGCTCTGCTTCTAATTCCAGCTTCCTGCTCTTGTGCAGCCTGGAAAGCAGCAGTTGGTGGCTAAGCTAGTTGGGTCTTTGCCACTCAGTATTGAAATCTTGGCTTCAGGTTTTGGCTTGACCCAGCCCTAGCTGTTGCAAGCATGTGGGGAGTGAACCAGCAGATGAGAAATCTCTTTCTCTGTCTGCCTGTCTCTGTCTTTCAAATAAATAAATACAAACTTTAAAAACAAATAAAAAATGAGTATTTTCCCTCCTCCTGCTTTTGACAACTGGATGCAGATTACTATAATCAGCTTTTCATTGCTGCCATGAAATACCTGTGGTGACTAAGTTTATAGAGAGAAAAAAGGTATTTAGCCCACAGTTGTGGAGGTTCAAGTCCAAGACTGGGTAGCCCCATTGGTTTGGCCTCTGGGAAGAAGAGTAGATGGCAACTTTGAAGGGCATGCAGAGGAAGGATTGCCTGGTGAGCCAGGAAGCACAGAGAGGGAGTCTGGGCCCAAACTCTGGCTTTCAGAACAAGCGAACGAGCTTCCGAGGGCATGCCCGCAGTGACCTACGCAGCTCCCACTATGCCCCACCTCATCGACCCCATAAAAGGATTCAGTTCCTGCCCTCTGCAAAGGCGTTGTGGTACAGTGAGTTAAGCCTCAGCCCGAGAGTCCCACACTTCAGTCTGCAGTGCCTGGGATCGAGTCCTATGCCTGGCATCAAGTCCTGCTCCCACCTTCCAATCCAGCTTCCTGATCCCATGCCTGGGAGGCAGCAGATGATGACCCGACTGCCTGGGTTCCTGCCACCCACATGGAGACAGATCTCAATGGAGTTCCAGGCTCCTTGCTTTGGCTTGGCACAGCCTAGGCTGTGGGATGAGTGGACCAATGGATAGAAGATCTCTCTTTCTTTGTCTTGCCTCTTAGTCTTTCAAATAACTAGAATGTAAAATAAAAAGTTTCTCCCCTCTGAACGCCATTGGCTTAGGAGTTAAGGCTTTAACTGTCTGTGTGAGTCCAGAGGCCAAATCGTATTAAAACCACAGCGAGGCCACAGGCAGAGTGGATTCGTAAGACAGAAGGAGCCTAGGTCTCTAAGTCACTGCTTGGAGACAGGCATCTGCCTTGGACCAGCAGGTAAACAAAAACTCAGCCTCTGCTGTGCGAAGCCGTTGAAATACGGGGGCTTATCCATCCCCGGCAGCTAGCATGGCATTCACGTACCAAAGCGTGGTCAGTGTGCTCCTGAGTGTTCTTTCCCAGTACTCCTCTGGGTAAACCCAGATAACCTCATCAGTTCTCTTGAAATTATGGCCTGAATGGATCATGCTGTCATAGCTCTGTGTCAGACCCAAATTGCAGATGTTGATGGGGCTGAGCTTGGCTGGGGGGGGGGGGGGGGGGTAGAAGGGGAGGGGGCTTGCTCACAAACAACCTTGCCGTTGAGAAACCTCTGGACTGAAGAGAGAAGGGGAGAGGGGGAGGACACTGGGCCAGCCGGCATTTGGAGACATTTCCATTGCCTTTTGATCCTGTCGAACACACTTTGAATTTGTCATCAAATGTTTACTGCCAGCATAATGGAGAGTGTTAATAAGGAATGGAACACCAAACAGGCCGGCATAAAAGCCAGCACTGGTCATAAAGCTGCACTGGCCATTTATGGTATTTCCATAGTTGGAAGAAACACTTTTCCTGTACAAAAGATATAACTATATATCTTCCGACTTTATGGGCTGCAGATTACTCTAATTATCATAAAAAATTACTACCGCTAATAAAAATTCTATTATAAGTTACTTATAGTAATCTCCAGGGTACTGCACTTAGCCCAGAAAAGGCTGTAATTACATTGCACTGCACAGGAGAGTTTGTTTCTCAAAGGCCCTGGACCGCCGGCTCCGTCTTTAACACCTTAAGGCTCTTCCAGCCCCTGGTGCCTTCTACCACCTCCTGTCCAGCTTTTGGTCAAAGGTCTCCTTGTTGTTTTCATTTTGCAGGATGTGGTTTGAGCCTAGAATAATGACCCATCTTGGACGCAAATGACGCAAATGAACTTTTAGAGCTACAAATATCTGGGTGGATTTCTCCTCCCCTGGGGCCAGCGGGATGTCAATGAGAGGATGTAATAGAAGGGAAGACTTGACAGTCCCCGCCCAAAGGGAAGTGCGCTCTGCAAAATTGGTGGAAGCCACTGGGTGTTCATGCGAAACACAATGGTCAGCTTTTTGTTTGACAAGACAACAATTGGTATTTTCCCTTTTATAACTACTATTTTTTTTGGAATTGTCATCTGTGAGAGTTGATGACACTTCGATGACCTTAAAAACTCTGGCCAGTGCTACCAAGCCCAGCTGGTAATTTCTGTACCCTCCCCCCAGCTATCCCCTGCCTTTGAGTTACCTATCAAAATAAGACCTTCTCTCTCCCCTCCCTAAATGACGCAGCAGTGAATAACCTGAGTCCAAGGAATTAAGCTAAAGTTGGAACAGTGGTCATTCTCCTAAATAGGGTTTCAATTGCTTTTGCAAAGGGTGAATCAACATCTTAATGAATGGGCCTAGAAAATGAAATAGCCTGTTTGACTTGCTTTAAAATAAGCAACTTGTTTTGGCAATGACTTGTGGCACATTAATTGCTATCAGGAAAGGGGAAAGTATGTCTCAGAGCTTCCCTGGCTCATTTTTAAGAGACACTTTGGAGCTGGGCTGTAGGGGAGGATCTGAGTGAGGATTCCTGTGGCCGGCCAGGGTGGGGGAATGTGGAGGGTTCCTTGTGTTGCTCCAAATGCTCTTTGACCATGGCCTGCCTTCCTGGTTGGGCGGGGAGAGGTAGTGGATGAAAGTCGTTGCACATGGAGATTTTGTCCCGGATTAATTTGCTTGTGTAGATATTAATCAAAGGAGAGCCGAGGCTGATTGGAGAGTTTTCTGTTTTCCGGTTTCTCCAAACGATCGTGTGTTTGTTTCTAGTCTGAGGAAGAAAGATTTATTGAGAAGAAAACCATGTGCGATCTTTCTCCTCCTGTAGAGTTAGGTCTCAGGAGGGCAGAATTTTATAGTGCTGCTGAATGCACCTTGAGTAACTAGAAAAGCAGCAACATGAGGTGTGTGTTTAATACACAGTGTCCAACAGATGAAGAAATGAAGAAATTGCCAAGGTAGGTTGAAATAAATGAAGATACATCAGTGCATATCCTGTTTAGCGCATTCCACTAGGTTACATGATTATATTGCATTGTACATTTTACATGTTCCTTGGGCTCGTTTTCATATCCAGACCAAGTGTAGATGCTGATTCAAATGCTGCAGAATCAGACATAGCCGTGTAGGGTTTTGAGAGCCCATCATTTAGGACTGGAGCCAAAGGAGACATGTCATTGCCCCATGAATACAGATACTTACCGCCCAGAAGTGGTTGTTCTGCGGCACCATTCCTCTGATCAACATGGAAAAGAACGAACTTCAACACTGCAAACACCTGGATTTGAACTTCTTTGCCATTCGTCGGCTGTGTGATGTTGAGTGAGTTACTTAGCTTTCAAGCCTCAGCTTCTGCAGCTGTCGAGTACAAAATACCTGCTTAGCACAGTGCCAAACACAAACCATGTCCCTCAGACATCTTGCCCTTTCTTCTCCATTTAAAAATACTCCTCTTATTTCCTATCTCCCCTCAACCTGCACCGCACGTCACCCCAGCCCATGTTCATGGCTATCTCACGCTACCCCTTGTTCTTCTTTGTCTTTTCAAATATAGAAGTACCTCGTATGCAAATCACATTTCTATTTTCAGAGCTAGGTGTGACCAGGACAAGCACAACCCTGACTGGGAACACGACATGGCACAGAGGCTCAGGACAAGGTTTGGAAGCCAGAAACATCACATTCTCCTCCCAGGTCCCCCACTTCCTACTTGAGTGTCTTCAGCTAATGTAGGCATTTTCAAGGAGTCTCCGTTTTGTCATCTGTGAGATGAGGATTTCAAGAGACTCCTCCTGGGGCCAGAGCTGTGATGAAGAAGGTTAAGCCTCTGCCTGCAGCGCCAGCATCCTATATAGGCACTGGTTTGAGTCCCAGCTGCTCCGCTTCCAATCCAGCTCCCTGCTAATGTGCCGAGGAAAGCAGCAGAGGATGGCCCAAGTGCTTGGGCCCTTGCACCCATGCAGTGAAGGAAGAAGCTCCTGGCTTCTGGCTTCGGATGGGCCCAGCTCTGGCTGTTGTGGCCATTTGGGCAGTGAATCAACAGATGGAAAAACCTCTCCCTGTGTCTCTTCCCCTCTCTGTCTGTAACTCTGCCTCTCAAATGAATAAATAAATCTTTAAAAAAAAAAGAAGAAAGAGAGAGAGAGAATCTTCCTTATAAGATGCATAGGAACACTTCAAAAAGTTCATGGAAAATGGAATTAAAAGATATGGTTATTTTGACTTTTTAAAAAATTATTTTTGTTTGTTTGAAAGGCAGAAGAACAGAGAGAAAGGGAGAGACAGAGTGAGATCTTCCATCTGCTGGTTCACTCCCCAAATGGCTGCAACAGCCAGGTCTCAGCCAGTCTAAATCTAGGAGCCAGAAATTTCATTTGAGTCTCCCAAAATGTGTGTCAAGGGCCCAAAGACTTGGGCCATCTTCCACTACCTTCCCAGGCACATTAGCAGGGAGCTGGATCAGAAGCAGAGCAGCTGGGACTGCAGCCAGCACTCCGATATGGTATACCGACATCATAAGTGAAGGCTTGGCCCACTGGGCCTCAACACCAACCCAAAATATATGTTCATTTTGGGTCAAAATATTTTTGAAATCCGTACATAGTTTACTCATAGCATGATTTTCCAATGAGCTTTTTGAAGACCCCTTGTACAGTTAACCCTTGGTATATGTGAGGTTTACATACAAGGATTCAACCAACTGTGAATCAAAAATATATAACTTTCTAATTGCATCTGTATTAAAGATGAGCAAACTTTTTTCTGATCATCAACTCCTACACAGTAGAGTATAACAACTGCTTTCATTTGTGTTGGGTATTATAAGCTATTTGTAATGGGTATTATAAGCTATCTAGAGATGGTTTAGAGTAAATGGGAGGATGTGTGTAGGTTATACCCAAATGCCTCACTGTTTTACATAAAGGGTGTGAGCATCCACAGAATTTGGTATGCACAGAGATCCTGGAATCAGTTGCCCGTGGCTACCAAGGGACAACTGTTTATGCAAGGTGCCTGGTGTGTATCTATAAGTGGTAGTTAAAAAGAAAGATTAGCACCATGAAAGTTTTCTCTTTGGAATTTGGAAATGAGGGGGGCACTGGTGTCATTTCTTCCTCTCTCATCCTCCACCCCTTGTTTCTCTTTGGAAGTTGAAGAAAGAAGATGTCAACGTGGCAAAGGGAGTGCTCTAGTAGCAGCATCTGGCTCCCCGGAGAGCTTCCTGGCACACATGTTGGGAACTGGTTCAAGGCAGGTCAGAAGGGAGCCCACTGATGAGATGTGGGACTCTGACATGTCATTCAGGACAGCTCAATTTTGATTTGGAGTGACTTGCAAGCAATTTCATCAGTTTAGGCCAAGAAAACACCTTCCCTCCTCCTGTTTCAGTTAACTACAGCTGTGTAACAAATCACCCCCAAACATAATAGTTTAAAACAACAACCTTTTATTCCTTGTGACTCTGTGATTTGGCGATCTGGGCAGGTCTCCACCCAGCAGGCAGTCTCGTCTTTGCTCCCAGTGGAGGTGACTGATGCTAAAGGATTCCAGATGGTCCCATTCCAGCATGGGACCTTGGGGTCAGCTTGTCACATGGGGCACCTTGGTTCTCTTCCATGTGATTTCGTTCTCTGGTTTCCCAGCATCCTTAGTCTAGCCTGAGCCCCCTCTCATGGTGGCATCTCGTGCAAGGTCTGAGAAGACCTGGCCTTGGAAGCTGAGCATCATCAACTTCTACACCATGCTCATGGTCAAAGGAGGTGACGGGGGCATCAAGATGCAAGGGGAGGAGAGGTGGGCTCCAACCCTCGGTGGCTAATCCACATTACTAAAGGACGTGGAGGAGGAGAGGGATTTTTGCAACCACCTTTGAAATCACCCACAACCATCCTCTGCATCATCACAGTAGTTGTATCCCTCTTATGCGTGAAACATTGTGACAGTTAGACATTCAACAGAAGTCCAAGGTGCATTCATAGAAACCAGGGCCAGCTGCAGGTGAAGTTGCTCAGTGGCCTGGAAAGTCAAGGCTAAGTTGTCTGCACCTCCACCCAAGGTACAGTGGAGAAACAAGGATAGCGTAACTGCAATAGGTATCTATTCTAGGTATCTACAGATGGAGGATGGCTGTCTGGCTCCCTTTCTCATTCTCTGCCTTTCAAATAAATAAATAGAGACTTTTTTAAAAAAAAATTGGATACCCAGAGTCCACTTTTCATTTTGAGTGCCCTTTATGATCCAAACAGTGCTTTCATGATTGTAATTCTTCAAAAAACATTGTGGGTTATCCATGAATCTTAGTGGTATTTATTTCATGTCCCATACTTCCTTCTGAGGCAGCATTTAGCACAATGTCTTTATCAGTCTTAGTTTTATGAGTTGTCCCGTAGATTAAAACAGCTTGGAGCCATTCTGAGTTCTGAAGCAGGGTCTCACCGTTATCCTTGCTGCCTACTTGAAGACTGTTTTTGCCAGGTGGAGAGACTTTGCTGGGCCTGCTCTATTTCCTGTAAATTCTGCCTTAAATTATTAGCTCCTTCTTCAACTCCCTTTCCCCACATTTTATCGTGAGCAGCTATCCCAAGGCAGCTGGCCCTTGTAGCATCCCTCCCAGAGACCTGGGTGCTCAGACTCTGCGGTTTCTGCCATCTTTTGCTAAACAGCCACCCTCGACCAGAGTCGTGTGAAGCCTCAGCGGCCACCATCCGTTCTTCCCCATTTGTGGGAACTGTAAGGTGCAACCCCTTCCCTGGAAACCTGCAGCAAGTGCTTCAGGAGGCAGGCAAGGCCTCCTCTGCTTCTCCCTACCTGTCCCGCTCTCCTGTCTCGGGAAAGGGGAAGGCGCTCCCCTGGATGGGCTCAGTAGGTAAGACGCCTTCTGATACCTGACTTGGCAAAGCCGAGTCCAGGCAAGGTTATTATCAGGGCTCTCAAGCAAGTTATACAACAGAACCTGAACAAGTCTGTGGAAAACTAGAAGTGAAGACAAGTTTCTTTGGGTGCAAAATTAAAATTCTTGAAATCCCTGTATAGCTTTTTTTTTGTAACACTCATTGTCTATGCACTTTATGAAGACCCCTCATATGTGAGTCTTTTTTGCCAAAACACAGGGGCAGGATCATTATCACATCCAGAATAACATGGTGGCCAACCTTTGAAAATAAGGAGGCTGGATAGGGAAAGATGGATTTCCCACTTGGAACTGAGAAACTGTGGAAACTCTGGGTCTTTGTCCACCTGGCAAGAGCAGGGACACCTGCTCCCAGTTTGCCCCGGTGACCACGTGGCCCACTTCCCATGTCTACATGAAAGGTCTTAAAAAGCTCGTGGGAAATGCGTTTGATGAAAAATTTGCCTGGATTTCAAAATCTTTTGCACCCAAATAACCTTGTCTTCTAATTCCTTTTCCGTGAACATTTTGAAGCTTCCTCACGAGAGTTTTTGGTGACACCAGAGTGAGATTTTGACCAGGAAAAGCCCGGGTGAGCCTGTGTCCTATCCGGCTTTAGGTGTCTAAATCCGAGGTCTAGTACCTCGGCAGTACTCTATACACTCTATAGTCAAAGGCCTTTCCTTCAGACAAAAATTGGTTTCTGCCCTGTCAGATATTCACGGTCAACGATAATATTTATCAGCACAGTCATGACAGTAGCTGTCTATTGGATTCCCACTTCTTGTCTGACACCGGGGGACAATTTATATTCCCAATCTCTAGTAACGATCGCAACAGCCTGGAAGGTACAGATCTCTGTCCCTGTCTTCCGGGCGTGAGCTGGAGCTTTGGAAAAGAGGAGAAACCCGCCCGGGCTCAGGAGAGGTTGGGCAAACCAGGGACGTTGCACCTCCCAGGTAGCATCTGCTTCTGCCCGGTGAGCATGTCCAGAGAACAGAGCCGCCCTGACAGGTGGGGTGAGGAAGTGGAAGGCTGTGTGGAGGGGTCTCGGGAGGCCCTTGACACACAAGCCTCTGCTCGGAGCCCAGATCACTATTATAATTATGATGATACCAACAATGACTTCTGCTTATCAAACCTCCGCTGAGAACCCTGTGGGAAAGTTCTCATTGAATCCTCACAAGTCGTCTACGAGGTTGCGACTACTGTTGCCCCAATGTACAGATGGGAACGCAGAAAGCCAGAGATGAGAAGCTACCTATCCGTAGTCAGACAACAAGGGAACCAGCAGAAGTTTCCAAGCCAGGTCTGGACCTGTAACGTCCGCTCTCTGCCTTTGCACCATACGGTGGTGGTGTTCTTGCCTGGAAGTCGGGGACCCTGGGACCCCATGTGCGCATGGCCTCGCTCCGTCCCGCACCCTGGCATGAAGCAGATTCCAGGGTGGTTTTCTAGCCCTCTCCTCCCAGCAGACAACCCTGCTTCGGAGTTCCCTGGTGTTTCATCTCTCGCTCTGGAAGCTACAGCCTGGCCCAGGAGGTGAGTGTCAGGCCATAAACTAGGTGCCGGCTACAATTACACTGCTCAGCCACGAAGGATGAATGGCACTGGGCGCTCCCCCTAACCAGGCTGGCCCGTTCTCCTGGACCATGGCCACACAGCCCAGTCGAAACCCTACCACCCCCATGGGACTCGGGCCACCACCGAGAGCAAAACACCGCCGTGTGCTGTGTGCCAGGAGGAAGGAACCGCGGGACCGGGGGCCTGTCTGGGCGCTGAATGGGTTTTCTCGGCACACATATAAACAGTTTACAGTTCTAGGATCCTGTGTTTGGCTTTCACATCTGCTCTCACTCTCCGGATCGGCACAGGAGGGAGGCAACCTTGCCCTTCCTAGCGGCTGCGGGAGCCTGAAATTAGCCGCCCCCGCCCCCACCCCCACTCGCCCTCGCCAGGAGGCTTTCGTGTTGCGGCTGTTGGAGGGACAGACAGACGCATATGGTTTGAATCGTGGAATCAGTGTTGCTTGGAAAGAGAGATTTCTGTTCCTTGATTCAGCAAATATCGATTGAACGCCTACTGCGTGTCCAGTGACTAGCACTGTGTTCACATGAAGGGTGCAGTGTGGTGCGGGGCTGCGGCTGATCGGACACGGAAGAGGGGTTTCAAAAAGTTCACGGAAAATGCACATCACCTTTTCATTGCACTGTTCCATAAATGTTTTATGAAGTCCCCTCCTGTGGCTACCCAGGAAAATGGATGACTGGGACAGAGGCCAACCCAGCTACACATAGCTTCCCTTCCAGAGCATAATTCCCGGGTGAAACTCGTGAGGATGTTTATTTTTTAAAAAATACTCATAGCTTTCAAGTTTATGAAAAGGAGAGTTTCCACAATATCCTAGGCTAGGAGGTGGTTTCCATAGGCTTTTGGGGTTAGAATTGGTTATCTGACCCCAAGAAAATGACTGTCCATCAGTTTTCCTATCTGTGTAATGGGAGAAGGGCTAGATCAGTGTGGATGTGTTTTGTTATGTGGGTTTTTTTTTTTTTGCTTTTGTTTTATTTTATTTTTGTCCTTGAAGGAGAATCTTATTTTTGCTTAGTGAGTGGAATTGTGTCTGGAAGCCCAACATTTTCCTAGATAAAAGGAGCGGTTCTGGTGCTGGGGCCCCGGCACTGGCGAGACTGCTCATTGCCAAGACGCTCCAGAGAGGCTGCCATCTCGGAGCTTTGCTGGGCCCTGGAGCGGATGATTTCTGAGTTTTCCTCTCCCTCTTATTTGAAGACATGGGATGAAGAGGGGAGAACTCGGGTTTGAGGTCACCCATTTGTACTTGCAGAAATGGCACAAAGTCTTCCTGTGGCCATATCTACTCCATCAAAGTGGCCTACACACCCAGTGGGATTCCCTGGCTCCCGGAATCCAGAGAAGTCGGTAAGACCCAGCTGGACTGAACAAGCAGCCACAGAGGAGGGGCAGGACCTCGTGTGGGCCCCACGGCTTTCTCGCTCTGGTTTCTGGGTCCCTTGCCCATCAGTGTGCACATTCTTCTACACTGTAGGAAAATGGCCCCTGTGGACCCGGGCCTCTCATTCTATCAACTCTTTCCCACGTCCAATAGGAAAATCTCAAGGAACATCTCTGATTGGTCAGCTTGAGTTGGGTGCCCACTTCTGGACCAAGCAACTATGACTAGTCATATTAAAAACAATGACTACCGCATATGGCAAGGGAAGAATTTTCCAGAGAAAACACAGGGGTAACAGGACATGCAAAACAATTGGAGGGGCCAGCGCTGTGACGTAGTGAGTAGTCACTGCCTACAGTGCTGGCATCCCGTATGGGTGCTGGCTCGAGTCCCGGCTGCTCCACTTCCCATCCAGCTCTCTGCTATGGCCTGGGAAAGCAGTAGAAGATGGACCAAGTCCTTGGACCCCTGCTTCTGCATGGGAGACCTGGAGGAAGCTCCTGGCTCTGGCTTCAGATCAGCCCAGCTCCAGCCATTGCGGCCATCTGGGGAGTGAACCAGTGGATGGAAGACCTCTCTTTCTTTCTCTCTCTCTGTCTGCCTCTGCATCTCTGCAACTCTGCCATTCAAATAAATAAATAAATCTTATAAAAGAAAACTGGGTGCTCCTGGTTCTTGTAAGCAGATTTGAAACTCCATGCACATGATTTCTCAGCCTTCCACGTGCACAGGAAGACCTGGGGAGTTGGCTAAGATCTGGACTCTGCGGCCACAATCCCAGAAGGTTTGCATTGCTAAGTTTGTATGGGGCCCAGGAATCTTCATTTTAAACCAGTTCAGTATATTCAAATCTCCCAGGGCCACGGACTACCACATGACAAAGGCTGCGCCCGAGAAATCTGAGCAAATCTGTTTGTGCTGCGAGGATGGTGTTTATGCCTTAGCTAACCTGTATGCCCAGAAAATGGAAATGAGAACCGGCTAGGACTGGTGCTCAGAGAGCCAGTGCTGGATCCTTGCAGCTCTGATGTCACTGCACATCTGCTTCCCATGCGGAAGACACTGTGGGCGCTCCAGGACATGCTGACGGGGAAGTTGGTGACAGCCAGTGAGGACAGGGAGGAGGGCTTGGTAGCAATGGAGACCTCAGCCTCCATGTGTGGGTGAGAGAGAGAGAGAGCTCTGAAATGTGGTTCTGTGAGCCAGCGGCACTGGCACATGTGTTTGGGCCCAAGGAGCCAAGGGTAGGCCGTCTTCAGTCAAGGTTAGCTGGACGACTGAATGCATGCCCGGTAGGAGAGGAGGTTGCACCTTCAAGAAAGAATGTTTATGGGGTTGGGGCGGGCCAGTGGAGCACAAAGAAGGCACACAGGAACCATTTTCGAGTGTCTCTTCTGAAAAAGGCGGAGAAAAGCCAAGCCCCTGGCCAAGGCAGCCAGGACCCATAGGTGCACAGTGGCTACTGCTTCTCGGCTTTGTAACTAGAGGCCTTTAAAAAAAAAAAAAAAAAGATACACCTTATTTATTTGAAAGGTAGAGTTACAGAGAGAGTGAGGAAAGATAGCTAGAGATCTTCCATCTGCTGGTTCACACCCCAGATGGCCACAACCAGAGCTGGGCCAGGCCAAAGCTAGGTAGGAGCCAAGAGCTTCCTCTGGGTCTCCCATGTGGGTGCTGGGATCCAAGCACTTGGGCCGTCCTCCATTGCTTTCCCAGGCACATTAGCAGAGAGCTGGTGCCTCTTCCCAGCTGTATTATTTTTAAGACTTACCACTAGGGGCCCGTGCTGTGGTGTAGTGGGCTAAACCTCTGCCTGTGGCGCCGGCATCCCATATGGGCACCGGTTCGAGTCCCAGCTTTTCCACTTCCAATCAAGCTCTCTGCTGTGGCCTGGGAAAGCAGTGGAAGATGGCCCAGGTCCTTGGGCCCCTGCTCTCATGTGGGAGACCTGGAAGAAACTCCTGGCTCCTGGCTTTGGATTAGCCCAGCTCCAGCCACTGCAGCCATCTGGGGAGTGAACCAGTGGATGGAAGACCTCCCCCGCCCCCCTAAGTCTGCCTCTCAAATAAATAAATAAAATCTTTTTAAAAAAAGACTTACCACTAGTTTATTTACCATGTCTTTTAGTTATCTATTATTGTATCTCAATACTGTTCCGTCTTCTCAACGAGGATACAATAAAAGTTCCCAGAGGCAGAAGGTTTTGAATTTGTTTCTTGCATCGCTACATTGCCATCACCTAGACAGGTGTTAGACCCTCTGAGGCACTCAGCACAGAACTGTCAAATAGGTAAAGGAACGGGCTGCCAGGACTCTAGTCCATTGGATCCTAGTTAGGGATTACTGCGTTGCTGGACAGTTTATCGTCAGTAGACACCATGCCCAAGGGCAACATCTGTGTCCAAAGATGAAGCTGCTGGTCTGACAGCCTGGCTTGGTCCTACCCCTCCAAGTTCGTTCTGTCAGATCCTCAGCTACATCCGCAGAGATCTAGACCTTGCTGGCTGTTCCATGATGTTTTTCTCCATAATTATCCTGCTCAGATGCAGATAACACCTGCCCCCTGGACATCAAATTCTTCAATGATGGGAGGTCACACAGTGGTGCCCATTCTCTGGAAAGGTTATTAATCTTTTTTTTAATAGACTAACTTTTTTATCTCTTCATGACGCTGAGAGAAGGTCAAAGCAGCTAACAGATGGAAAGGGAAAGCTTCTAGTGAGAGAGATCAGGGCTTCCAACATCAGTCTAACTCCAGAAACGTCTTCATGGTCACGGCCGCAGATCTCGGGATGATGCCACTAAAGGGCTACCTTAACAGGCAGCCGAACAAAGCGTGTGTGCAGCAGGGCTTCAGATCTGCCCATAGAAGCTCCTTCTGAGAGCCAGGAGCTCCGAGGGCGGCCCCCGCTGCCCAGCCCCACCAGTACCCCCGGGAAGAGCAGAGTCCGCGCCGCGGCTCACGGGCGTGCGTGGCTGCTTGTTGTGCTTGCCCTAGTATGCACCCGTCACGGAAGACGATTTTCTATCATTCTCCCCAGAACAGAAGCATCCTGTTTGAGGAAGGAGCTGCATTGATGGGAAGGCGACGCCCACCAGGACTCTGTGACCTGCAGAGATCACCCACCCTTTCCAGATAGGGGAGCGGAGGCCCCAGAGAGCTTGGCTGCCTGGAAGGCTGAGCATCGTGGGACTTGCCACTTACATGACCGTTTGCTTAATGCCTGCCGGCCCCACGAGACCGAGAATTCCAGGAGGGCGGGGACTGTGTCTCATACAGGGCCACTGATATGGGAGGAGCTCAATACACTGTCCGTGGAGGAGTAAATGTGCGGACAAATAAACAGTGATTCCAACGCCAGGGGGTCATTTCTGCAGCTCTCACTTAGCCCAGTCCAAGGCCGAGCTCCCATTACACTGATGGGCCTTGCGTGTGTGCAGAGGATCCCCCAGCCCTGAACCTCCACCAGTGCGTCGAGCGCCGGGTTGCCACGCCCTGTGTCTTCCACTCAACTGAACTGCAGATCCCTTGTGTTCTTCCAAGGCCTCCTCCATACAAAGTTGGCACAACATGAACACGCAGAGGAGAGCTTGGTTGTGAGAGGCTAGGACTCATGGAAATGTAACCTCTCACCCCCGCCGCACGGGTCCCTGGCCCCGTGGGCTCCCAGAGCTGCCAGTCCCCTCATGAAGTGGTGAAGTGATCTCACTGCCAGCAGCAAGATGCCAGCTCCGGGCATCTGAAACAGACCAGAGAGGAATCCGAAGCGGAGGCCTGGGGTCATGTTGATCGTAAGAATGAGCCTTTCGTGGATAACTTCAGAAGTGAGAGGTGCTGAACATGACCCAGGACGAGATCTCAGAGGTGAAACAGGTGGGTCCACAATGTCTCCATCAGTGGGAAACATGGGGCACTTGCCAGATTGACTGGCTTCTGAGACGGAGCCAGGCCTCAGCTAGCCCTTCAGGGCAGTGGGGGGCATGAAGGGAAGCAGGACCCCCAAGACCACAGCTCCTCCCTCCCCCACCCACGCTGAGAGGGTCCCAGCCTGGGACTGCCACAGACTAGGTTCTGTGTAAATCTCGAATGAATGAATGAATGAATGGATGAATGAATGAATCTTACAGGTGCCCTCCCCCAACCCCACACTGCACCTAAGATACAGCGTTCATAAAATCAGCACTTGCCTACTGAGGTTAGCTTCCTGGCTTCTAAGGGGTCAGCACTTCACAGGGCTGTCACCACTCCTCTCTCCTCTCTAGCCCTTGGCCTGTGAGCTGTCTGCTCCCTGTGAGTTGAAGACCTCAGCCTGATTCCACCCATTCCGACTGGATGACACCAATCAAGCGATTTACCTTCTCCTAGGCTCAGTTCTCTCATCTGTGAAATGGGATGATGACAATCTTCACCTTGTGAGAGCCTACCAGGACTTAAACAAGCCATTGGGGGCTGCGTTAGGGTGCCAGCATCCCATATAAGTGCCAATTTGAGTCCAGGCTATTCCATATCTGACCCAGCTCCCTGCTAACGCACCTGGGAAAGCAGCAAAGATGGTGCAAGTATTTGGGTCCCTGCCACCCACATGGGAGACCTGGATGCAGTTCCATAGTCAGGACTTCAGCCTGGTCCAGTCCCAGCTGTTGTGGCCATTTGGGGAGTGAACTAGCTGATTGAAGATCTCTCCTTCTCGCTCCCTAGGTATCCCTGCCTTTCAATTAAATATATCTTTTTCTAAAAATTCCCTGCCCCCTTGAGGGTTTCGGTCTTTAAACAAAAATGAGCCCTTCCAGGTAGAGTAGCTTCATCAGCATTGGGTACCCAGACACAGCAGGCGGACAGTTGAAGCAGAGGATGCAGGGAAAATGAGGGTGACGTCAAGGAGCACACGGCAAATGAGCATTATGAAAAAACAACTATGCATGGATTTCAAAATAGTTTTGCAACAAAACAAACCTTTCATTCCATTTTTCCACAGCCTTTTGGAAGTCCTTGCCTATGGGGAAGGGGATTTGAACCCAGGACTCAGGCAAACTCACGAGAGACCCAGTCTCTCCACCCTGTGGTGATGGAGACAATTCCTTCCGAGTGCTGCCTCCTGGCCTTGCAGCATTAGGGTTGACAAAGGACAGCCAGAGCAGGAGCCAAGGGGGCCCGATGGGCTCCCAGCACCCTGGCTGCAGCTTCGATCCTTGGGGGACCCGCAGTGAGACATAGGGGTCTTCTCGCGTCTCCTGCTCCGTTGTCCGCAACTCCGGCAGCAGCTGCGCTCTGAAGAAACGCTTAGCAGGTCCTGATTTGGGGCCCTTACCTGAGCTCCAGGCATTTCTTTGAGCCCTCTCTTTGTTACTTAGCTCATGCAAAAGGGTGCTTGCTCCCAGCTGCAAGGACGCTGGTTCTGCAGGCATCCAGTCCAGGCTGGTCACTGCGGCATTTAAAAAGCCACATCCTCTCTTTCATCCAAAAGAGGCAGACTGTCTGGACATGCACGGTGAGCCACGAGGCTGGCTGGAGGGGCCTTGGAAATGATTCTCAGAGAGCGTTCTTTTGCGTGAGTTGGAGACAATCGTGGCGGCTTTGTGGGAGAGGGCAGGGATAAGGAGCCCTGGCCCCAGGACACCATCTCTCTCTCTCTCTCCGCTGTAATCTCAGGGAGTCTTGATTGGTGAGCGCCTCAGCTTCTTCTGATTCGATTTCTTTCTACCCTGCAGGGGACAGCATTGGGCAAAAAACTGTGGAATGCATGTGATAAAAGAAGAAACATTTGCTTCCAATTATCCAAATTATTGTTTGCTAATTGAAGTACAAACGGGGTATTTCTTTTCTCCTCTCCTTGGTATAAGCGTCCCTTTCCTTAAATCGCTTTGATTGGGCAGAGTTGTGTGTGGAGTGTTTACTTTAATCCCTGCCTCGTTTTGCTGATCAGGAGTTGTTTGGTAAGGTCCGATCTCACCGAGGCCAGCTTCAACCTGACGCCGCTCTGTCTTCACAGCTGTGGACACTGAGAGCTGTCACATGTGTGCCACTGTGCATCTGCTACCCTGGCTGGGATTTGGCATTTTTTTTCCACAGGGGAGAACAGTTTTGGGGGGTAAAATATGTCTACTGCCAGGGCACAGTCAGATCTGCAGCCTCAGGGTTGAGCATGGTCTTAGGCTGGGCTTTCTGGGATAGACTCTGAGAGAGACGGAGACCTGCGGGTGCACTGCGCCTATCTGAAGCCAGGAGCCAGGTGCTTCTTCCTGGTCTCCCATGCGGGTGCAGGGCCCAAGCACTTGGGCCATCCTCCACTGCACTCCCAGGCCACAGCAGAGAGCTGGACTGGAAGAGGGGCAACCGGGACAGAATCTGGCGCCCCGACTGGGACTAGAACCCGGTGTGCCAGCACATAAGGGCAAGTCTTCAAAAAGTTCATAGAAAATGCATATTATGAAAAAATGCATAGATTTCAAAAACTATTTTGCACCAAATTAAGCTCTCATCTTCTCCACCACTTCGGCAGACTTGTATATGAAAGCTCATGGAGGGGCTGGCGTTATGGCATCGGTATTGGTAAAGCCACCGTCTGCAGTGCCGGCATCCCATACAGGCGCCGGTTCGAGTCCTGGCTGCTCCACTTCCCATCCAGCTCTCTGCTGTGGCCTGGGAAAGCAGTAGAAGATGGCGCAAGTCCTTGGGCCCCTGCACCCACGTGGGAGACCTGGAAGAGGCTCCTGGCTCCTGGCTTCGAATCAGCACAGCTCTGGCTATCGCGGTCATCTGGGAAGTGAACCAGCAGGTGAAAGACCCCTCTCTCTCTCTCTCTCTCTCTCTAACTCTGACTTTCAAATAAATAAATAAATCTTTAAAAAAAGGAAAGCTCATGGAGGGGCCGGCCTGTGGCCTAGTGGTGATTGTACCACTCAGGACACCCCCATCCTGTACCAGAGAGCCTGAGTTCGAGTCCAGGCTCTGCCTCCAGTTCCAACTTCCTGCTAATGTGCACCCCGGAAGACAGCAGGTATGGCTCAGGCAGTTGGGTTCCTACCACCCAAGTGGGAAATCTGGATGAAGTTTTTGGCTCCCAGCTTTGGCCTGGCCCAGCCCTGGCCATTGTGGGCATCTGGGGAGTAAACGAGTATATGGGAGCTCTATGTGTGTGTGTGTGTGTGTGTCTTTGCTCTGCCTTGCAACTAGATAAAAATAATGTCTAAGAGACGAATGGAAATCTGTCTCGGCTCCAGCTGTTCCAGTGTTGTGGTCCTCAAACTCCTTTTGGAG